>NC_056728.1:1793095347-1793097847 GCF_019279795.1 Protopterus annectens | reverse complement strand
AGAAAACTAAGTAGTAGATTCCAGAATGCATCTAGCACAGAGACTCACAGCTCCACTACTGGCAACTGCCAAAGCAGAATAGAACAGGTGGAAGCATTTTCCTATGAAAAATAAAAGGAACTGGCTTTTGCTTGGAAACTTCCAAACTTAAGTTACTGTCCTGAAAAGAAAGAAAAATCAGCTCAGACTTTCTAATATATTAGTCTTATCTAGGTAGTACCCGAGGTGTTTATGCAAATCCAAAGAATGGGGAAACTTCTTTCTTTTACTTTGAAGAAAAAGAAAAAAAGGAAGGAATATGAATGGTTGATTCAAAGACAAATCATAAACAACCTTAGGCATAAAAAGCAGGATTACTTCTAGGAAACTCAGTCCCCCTAAAAGAGAAGGAATGGCCATAAGAACCTGAAGTTCAGAGATGCTTTCTGTTGAAGTCAGCACCCCCAACGAGGCAGTAACAAGTGGCTCGGTCAGCTTTTCAAAAACATAGCTGAGGTCCCAAGGAGGATGAATGGGTTTTCTTGGGGCCTAGTATGAAGGATGCCTTTCAGAAACTGTTTGACCTCAAATCAAGTAGAATGTTGTGGATCCAGAAGCAGACAGGCAGAGCTGGCAGACAAAGCCTAAGAGAAGAGTATGCCAGACCAGAAATAAGCAACTTCACAGATAAGAAACAGAAGGAATCCCCACAAAAAGATGGTCCTGTTCACTGTTGTGACACGAAACAGAAAAGATCTTCCACTTAGCTACATAAGATTTTCTAGTAGTGGGTTTTCTTGCCGCCTGTAAAACCCAAAGCACATACTCAGAAAAGTGATGCTGAACAGGAATCAAAACCCTATCACCCTAAGTGTCAATTGTAGGTTGGGAAGATGAGGGTGAATGACAGAACCCTTGTCCTATGTGAGAAGGTCCATGGAAACCAATGCAGTCTGAGCCAAAAAGAAAACATCAAGATTTTGGACCTGTCCAACATAATCTTGTGAAGGACTTCTGGCATCAGAGGAAGATGGGGAAATGCAAAAAGGTAACATTTCTCTCCAAGAGGGTGACAGGGCATTAAGTTTGCATCAAAGGACTTGGCACTCTGGAATAAAACTTTTGAGTTTTTTGTTCCGAGGGGAAGCAAACAGATCCACCTGAGGAGTACTCCATTGATGAAAAATACCCAGGAAAACTACTAGGCAATATCCACTTGTGAGAATCTATCCTAGATCTGCTCAGTATCTTCCACATTTTTTCTGAGGGAATTTAGATTGCCTGAAGAATCAAATGCTGGCAAATGGTAAAGTCCAATGCTACGAAGGCTAGTCTGCAAAGGTATCAAGACTTTGTCCCCCCTTCCTTGTTTATGTGCCACATAATGGTGGTGGTGGTGTCTGTAAATTTTGGGTGGGCATGGAGACCAAAGGTAATACTGGGCCTGAAGAACCAAAATCAAAGCCTTCATTTCCTTGACATTTTATAGGTCCATTCACCTCCCAAGGAGACCAAGCTACCTGGACTCTAATGCTGCTGGAACAAACCCCGAAGGTTAGGTCTGAAGCATATGCATCCAGTCCCCTAAGTGAGGGAGGAACCAGAAAATGAAGACCTGGATTCTGAGAAATTTGCTTGATCAGTGAAAAAAATTACATCCTTACGCAAGGCAAGAGGAGAACTTGGAAGCCCACAGAATAGCAATGTTGAAGCCAAACGCCTTCAGATACCACTAGAACTTTCTCATGTGGAGTGTGCCAAATGCAGCCATACGGATAGTGGATGCCATGAACTCTAGGGCTCTTAGGAACTCTCTTCCAAAGGAAGAAGGTACTGAAAGTACGTTGTCAAAGAAATGACCTTCACAGAAGGAAGAAATGCTGTTCACGGTAAGACTATGAATTCTGCAATCCAAGAAAACCTGATTCTGAGGAAGGCATTAGAAACGAATTTCTGATTTAGAGTGAAGCCTACACTGTGAAGCAGGAGCATTGTGAGCACTAAGTCCTGCAGAACAGCCTGCTGAAAAGGAGCCTGAATGAGGTCATCCACACAAGAAAAATCTGTATGCCATGAAGTCTGCAAAATGCTATGACAAGGGCTAAACATTTGGTAAATATCCTCTAATCTGTAGAAAGACCAAATTTCCTGAAGAAGCTCAACAGGAACATGGAGATAAGTATCCGTCAAATCCAGAGATATCAGAAAAGCTCAACAGAGAAGTGAAGTACAATTGTGTACACTTACCATAAATGTAGATCTTAAGAGTGTATTCACTGTTGCAGTCATCACACTTGGGTTATCTGCCTGCAGGTAGCTCTCAGTCAGCCCGAATACCAGAGACTTAGTATTTCTGCATCGGATGCTGTCGCTTCTTCCACGACGTCAAGTCGTCAAGGGTATAAAAACAGGCAGCCGATGGCATTACATCAGTTTTTCTTGCCCCAAATGTCAGGCGCCCCCAAATAGGGAGCTAGTATATGGTGGGGAAAACCACCACCAGTAAAAAGCAAATACCAAT
>NC_056728.1:1792896198-1792947679 GCF_019279795.1 Protopterus annectens | reverse complement strand
TAAGGGGAAAGACAGAGTTATTCCAGTAATGAGACAGGCAATGCGAAATTACTTTGTTGGTTAATTCTGACAACTTAAGAGGAAATTGACGGAACAGCAGAGGCAGTGGTTAAAGAGTCCAAATGATGGGTTGTCGCTGAACTTGGACTGTTTGACAGTAATTGCCACCTCAATGTCTTAAAGAAAGGTGGCACCTATACACCGGCCCAAAGGGCAGATTTAAGCAATGTGTTATTACAGTTAAGACTGTATATAAGAAAACTTAGGTGAACATGATTCCATCAATGATTATAAACGAAGAAAAAGCACCTTTAATCCAGCACTACATAGCACTTTGAATAACTTATTGCAAGTTTGTGAACTAGATTTTAGAGGGACCCTGGAACACAAAAATAGGAAGTGGTTTAGTTTTTCGGAGAGGCACACGTTGCATTAAGAGAGCTTTCCAATGATTCTACTATTACAATCATGAAAGCAGATAAAGGGATGGGTATAGTTGTGATGTTACAGGATGAGCATATAGAAAAAATAAAAAAATCCTTACAAGATAAATCAGTTTTATGAGGTTCAAAAGAAATTTAAGGAGACCAGTCTTTTATAGTTATTGAAGAAAAAAAAAATACTTGGATTATATATATATTTTTTTACTCAGTGAACATCCTTCTTTAGGGATATTTTGCAGTATCCCCAAAATTCATACAGATGACAAAAAAATGCTCGACATACAGTGTCCTTTAAGAAAAGCAAGACCAAAAATATTTTTGCTTTTGTAGATAAACGAGATGGTTCAAAATACTAAATTTTATTTACGTTATTCATGGGTCTTTTTATATTTAATACAAAAGTCAATTCTAGAGATAGCTTATTTTCCTTCAACATCTATTCCCTATATACTAGTATTCCCTGTGATATAGCTCTTCAATATTTAAAGAATGTTTTAGAAAAATATACTTTAATGGATAAAAATAAGACAGGAGTTATTTGTGAACATACAGATATAGTTTTAAATAACGTATTCACTTTCAATAACACTACATACCCATCAGAAGCGAGGAGTACAGATGGGGGTCAAAAATGGCCCCATCCTACACCAGCAGTTTTAAGTTATTGGGAAATGGAGAGATTTTCCTAAGCTAAAAGTTTTTTTTTTTTTTTTTTTTTTTTTTTACAAAATGTCAGGGACAGCACTGATATTCTGGAATTCACTGTTGCAGGAATTGGCTCTACTGTTCAATTCCTTGATGATGAATTAAGTCAAGATTCAGAACATCTCAGTTTTGAGCATTCTATCTATAGAAAGAAAACATTTGAGAAACGGTCACATTTAGGTCAAAATCAACATAGCATTAAAACGGCATGTTTAAATATTATAATTGCTCAGTATGCAAAGTACATTCACACTTGTGAGGAGTTAAAAGACATTAATTTCCAAATTAATTTTACATATTAGTCTTGTAATACTTGCAGTGTTTGAGTTGGAAAAACAATATATAAGCTAGGTGATAGGATTAAAGAATATTGTTTAGCAGCGAATAATAAAGATGTTGGTGAACTGTAAAGGTTTTTTAGTATTTATTACTGATAGTGTTTATTATTTTATAGGGGACAGTAACGCACTTTTAGAAGTATTAGAATTGAGGTGCCAGTTACATTTACATTCCGACTCGGTTCCTGGTTTAAATGAGAACCTCATTAAATGTGCACTTTGTTGATATTTACAGAAAGTGAAGTTGGAATGATATTTGTGTAAGAAATTATTTAATTTTTTTGATACTACTTGGTTTTTAGAGTATTTGATTACTGAACTGTTTATTTACAGGAAGTGATGTTAGAATTATGTCAGTTCAGGCTATGATGCATCTTAGCATTTTGAATTTGACTGGATTTTACAGTATTTAAATACTGAATGGTTTAGTGCCGTTGACTTCTCTGATGTTCATTTCATATTAAAGTTGAATGAAAGTACTCAAAATAAGTTCAGAGAGGGGAAAGCTTTGTAATTATTGTCTAACCAATGCACAATAACTTTAAAAGAAGCTGCTTTAGCATTTCTCTCGGTTTCAAGTAATTTGATTCTTCCCTATTATTCTTTAGGGAATGTGTCTGAGGACCCAAGCTAGTTTGTTTAACTTTGTAATGTTAAGAAATCTTAGAATTTACGAGCCATGTCCTTGTCTTCTGTATTTCTGATTTTCCTTGTAGGACTGGTTCTGGCCTGTAATTTTATTCTTTTAAATTGCATTGTGCAAGTCTCTGGGTGACACTGAATACAATGATATTTTAATTTCCTAATGCCAACACGTTTTAGGAGAAACGTCCTGGTAATTCTTATTTATGGCAATCATTTTCAGAAGAGTTTTGTCTTCTTTTTGAAATATGAACTATGAGAAGCCCTTTTTGTTTTTGAATATCCAACAGACCTTTGTCCCAGTGTTTGATTTTCTTCCTGCACAAAGTCAGTGATCTGCCGTATACACAGTCATAGGCATAAGCATCTCAAATCTCCGTTTTACTTCATTGTTGCCATAAATATTTCATTTTTACGCACAAACCAAATTTTGAATTCTTTTGATTCACTATACAAGAAGGAATCCTATTATTTTCTTAAAACAATTAAAATGTTAAGTATTACATTCCTAGAAGGAACATGGCAGAACTTTAATTTACTTTGCAAGTGAAATCATTTTAGATAAGAATTTTATCAAGTCTAGATGGTCAAATACATATGAAGAAAATCAGTACTACAAGAAGGCTTTGCCTCAATGCGTCTTTACAAATTAGTACAATTCGCTTTTAACTGCTTCAGCTGTGGCTGTTAAATCTTGGTTTTCTAACTGTACTAGTTTCAGTTTTATTTATTGACATTTGATTAACAAGTACGTCTGACTGGGTAGGAGCCCATTTTAAGAGGAGATCAAGGAAGAACAGCTCCAAAGTATTACAAAACATTTTTAAAGGACAATAATTTTACAGTCTTTAAAAAGACAAAAAAAAACGAAAAAAAAAAAAAAAAAAAAAAAAAAACACAAAGTAGCCAAAGGCAAAGAGCATTAATAAAATCCAAATGTTTAATGAAGTGCAAGTACTTTCATAATGATCCACATTACTTCATCACAAAAAATAAACTACAGTTTACATACATTAAACCCTTAATAAAGGGCCTATCCGATAACTTTTTTCAGCCAATGGAAATTGAACTGAAAGGTAAAGCTGTACAACAGCAATGTGAACTTATGAATGTAGCTGGTGAGGAGCGGGCAGAGATTTATTTGAATGAGTTGCTTGAGAAAGTTTTGCATTATGAGAAAAGACTTCTACAGCAGAAAAGGAAGACGTTAGCGAGAGATGTGTATGATGATTTCTCGCATAAGCTTGATTTCACTTGGCCTATAAACTGTACAGTCCCTGATGAGACCAAAACCAATCAGCAAAGAGAATCGGCAGAGCCATCCAATCAGTCGAATACAGAGGGTCAAGTGTCCAGTTGGTCATCTTCCAGTGTTACGTCGCCGGTACCTCCCACTTCTGTCTACTCTACTCCATTGGTGGAATCTCCATTTTAGTTGGTTCCAGTACCACTTCTTTGGTAACGGATCCCTTACCAGTAGTAAGATGAAAAATGATACAAATGTCGATAGAACATGATTTTCCTTATTTCCCCTGCTGTTTCGGAACCAGAGAAAGAGATCGTTCGACAAATGGGTGCAACAGGGAGGACAAAAAAAAAAAAAGGAAAGAACCACCATCTTCCTTCCAAACAAGAATGCTACAGATGATGTGTGGTTTCGAGGGGCAGGACTAGTATGGAATATATCGAAATATGAGTTAACTGAAGCAGAATGCTCTTCACTATCAAAAGGTTTGACTTTCATACCGTCTATAAAGTCTAACTTTAGTGACTAATTGGTGCAAGTGCATCTATCTGCTTGTAATGTTGCAATAAAAAAGTTGTTTGATAATAACAGTACCAAGAAGGAATTGAGTTTTAAAAACCTAGCGTATTTGTACCAAGTTTACCTCCTAGTGTAGAAATATTTATACAAGCTTGTGAAAGACTTGTATGATGGTTATGATTGTGAGGAACGTAAAGTACATAATTTGTCTAAGGATGAGCAATTAGCTCTCTAGAACTTACAAAGAAATGACAGTATAGTGATTCGTCCCTCTGATAAGGGGGGGGGGGGGCAGTGGTGATATTGGATTCTGCTTATTATTTGGAAATGAAAAGTATGCTAGCTGATACTTAATGGGACTATCTTATAAATAGTTGTATTATACAGTCTATGATAAATCGTATTAATGACGCACCTTATGAAAGTATGTGCTTAGGCATTATGACGAAGGAGCTATTTGAATTTTTTCAAGTTGACAAGCCACTAATCCTTCAGATGCAAGGACTTCCCAAAATACATAAACATCCCACTAAATCTAAACTTAGGCCAATAGTAGCTGGAGCAGGATGGATCACAGAGCCGCTCTCAATATATTTAGAAAAACAGATTAGGATGGTTTTGGATGATAGTGTCTAGTGTCCAAGTACTACTGGAGTAAGCATTTTAGTGATTTGTATAAGATAACCACAGGGCCCATGAAAAAAAGAGTTGAGTTGCTAGTGACTTTGGATGTAGTATCCTTGTTCACATGCATTCCCAATCAAGAGGGAATTGCTATGGTTAAGGCATGTTTGACTAGGCATGGCAAGTATGGGACACAACAGATTAATTTCCAATAGCATACAAATAAAATCAAACAACGTTTTTCTGTTTAAAGACATTTGTTATTGGCAAATAGCAGGGGTGGCTATGGGCACTAGTTGTGCCAACTCCTATGCAAATTTAGTAATGATGGGAACAGCAATATGTACATGAAGAAGGCAATTTTCCAGTTTGTTTTTATCAATGTTTTGTCAATGACCTTTTTATAGGTTGGAGAGGCGATGAGATTGACTTATTAGAATTTGTAAATGTTTTGAACAGTAGTAATCACTTCCTTAAGTTTATCTTAAATAAATCAGCTGCACCTATTGATTTTTTGGATGTGACAGTCTTGAAAACAGAAGAGGGTTTATTTACCAATATACATAGAAATTACGGTCTCTCATTTCTTTATAGGGACAGTATGCACCCACTACATAATTTTTGCCAATATAGTGGAAGGTCAGGCGCTAAGGGTATCGTGCCTGTCCTGTGAGAACTATTTTGATCATGAATTGGATTACTTGAAAAATGTGTTTGTTGAGAGAGGTTATAGTCTACGAGAAATAGAGCAAGCATATGTAAAGGTGAGAGGAGCAGAGGGAAGGATGAGTGACTCCATATTTTTCTCATAACAGTAGATCTGAGAGATAAACACCATGTTGACCAACGTACTCCAGCAGTATTATCCTAAGATGTAAATAGGATCACAAATATAGTTAGTAGGAAATGGCATATTTTATTGGTGGATAAGATCAGTGAACTTGTGGGTACACACCCTATATTCAATTACAAAAAACGAAAGAATTTGAAACAGCAGCTCTGTTATCCCAGGATAGGTCACTCTTTGGACTATCTAAAAGCAGGCACACACAATGTGGAAAGCTGCACATACTGTGAGTATACAGATTGAAATTCTTTAGACACCCTGACACCAGACATTTATGGCTGTTAAGGGATAGGGAAGATTGCAATACCCACAATGTTGCTTATGTGGCTCATTGCGTTGTCTGCTTTAAATATGATGTAGGAAAGACCAATCACTGTCTTAGGGAAAGGATTAGAGATCACATTTACTACTTTAAGAAGGGGCATGACTACAGTGCCTTAGCAAAGCACATTCTTGCAGCAGGAGATGCACATACTTTTTTGTTTCAAGTTTTATGTACACAAACAAAAGTATAAGACTTGGAGATGTAGTGAACAATACTGAAAATACAGAACTTCAGTGAATTTTACGGTTGGGGGCACACAGAGTCAGGGTTGAAAGACTGTGTCCCCCTTAAGGAGTTAAGCCAGTTTTGAAGGGTAAGAAATTCAACAGCTAAGTCATGATTTTTTAAATATGCTTCATGTCCTTTTTAAGATCTTAATGATTTTTGCAGGGATTTCATTGCTCTGTGATAGGTCCTTTGGGTTTAATGTATTTAAACCGCTTGTAGTTTATGTTATTTGTGTCTGATGAAGTAATGTGGTTCATTACGAAAGAGTTTACACTTAAACATCTGGATTTTATTAATGCTCTCTGCCTTCGGTTACTTTGATTTTTTTTTGCTGTTTTACCGACTGGTGGAATTGCTCCCAGTTCTTTTGGGGAATTTGCTAGGTTTGAGTTTAAATAATGCATCAAATTAGACAAAATATGAAAACATTGGTCAAGAATAGATAGAAGTTATAGGGCAATGATTTAACAGAGAAAATTTAGCTAGTTTATAGAGAAATTAAAGGTAAGTTAGTATAACACAAACAGGAATTGCAATACGAAGCGAGAGAAAAGCAGGCATATGGTACATTTATACAGAGAAAGCCATGGGACAGAAACTGATAGAAATAAGGAAGTAAGTGAAGAAGGGAGTGTAAGGAAATATAAGGTATGAATAGGTATTTGTCCACATTTATGGATATAGTTTATCCCACTGTTGAGCAACACCATAGCAAGATTTTGCCTAGGAAGTATTTCACCTAGGAGATTAACGAAGGTAGAAAAGACAACCGGGGATCTATTATGGCAACTACGGCTAATAAATGTAAGGAAGTTGGAGGGGGAGGGCTTTTCAGGACAAGGGATACACACTCTACTCAAGAAGGTTTAAAACATGGTCAAGAATACACAGAGGTTACATTACTTGTAAGAGTGGAAGTAGGCTAGATGCTTTACTCAGACCATTCCCCTCCTCAAACTGGAAAGGAGGTTCAGACAACAGCCAAATCTGGACAAGCACCAGAGATTCTTAACATTTAAACTAGAACAGACAGGGAATAAATGCAAAACAAGAGAGAATACTGGGTACGATTAAACAACCTGGTCAAATGACTCCATATTAATGGGACAATATTAAAAAAGGATGCGAGAGGAATTAAAGGACTCAGAACCTAAGAAAGAAAGGATAAGGCAGAGATAGTAAGCAAATGTGTGGGAAAAGGATTATACAATGACTGGCCATTAACATTCAAAAACGTGTACGCTAACTGGTCAGCCCAACCAGTGTGCCCTTTGTAAAATCCAGCATAAATCAACAGAGAAATAAATTGGTTGCCAGGACTTTCTTCTATTAATATATGCTATGATTTTCCAGTTTTCCTGAGGCAAACAGGTCGAGAAGTATGACATTTTAAATCCAGAGAGTTTAGAGTTACAAGACAGGGCAGAAATACAAAGAAAATTAGGTATGTTATGCAAAACTAGAGAAACATACCCAATTTTACTTGTATTGCCCTGTCTCTCTCATATCTCCAAATTGTCTGAATTTCATACTTTTTTAAAAAATAAAGGAAGAAAGCAAGCAACAGAGACCTTCCTTTCCAAAGCACTGATGGACTGCATAAGTGTGGGAACTCAAAGTCCCATACAAATGTGGAGTGCATCAAAAAAGTGCAAGAACACCATGGCGCCCTAATACAAAGACATTTAAGAAAAGTAATTTTTTTTTTTAAATAATATCACTGTATAATGGCAATAACCCACAGCTGGATGAGGGTAATGCTGGATTTATCCATGGTTGGCTTTGTTTGGTCTCTCAGGCTGTTTAACTAGATACTGGACACCAAGGAAATTCCAGACACTTGGACGGAAGTGGTTAATGCTCCCATACACAAAAAGTAAAATCCCACTTCAGACAGCCTCATCCCGTCCCATCTCTATAACGAACCAGGATTATAAGCTCATGTTTATCTTGACTAACAGAATGAATAATTACATATTCAGTCTTATCTTGTTAGACCAGATGGGCTTATTTAAGGTAACAGGGCAGCAGATAACATGTTACACCACCTTGATTACACAGGATGCGATCCAACAAGGAACTCCGGCTGCTTTGTTACGCCTTGATGCTGATAAAGCATTTGACAGGGTACAGTGGGTCCTTCTAGTCAGTAATAGAGAAAAAGGTTCCCACAGAACTTATCATATTGATTTGGAAAATAGGATCGACTGCAAGTAAAACTCAGAAGTATGACGTCACAACAGGCACCAGGCATGGATGCCCTGCATCTCCTCTATAACTGGGGCCACTAGGGGAAATAATCAGGGCACCAAATACACTGGGATACATGTAGGGAATACCTGAGATGAAAATACCGATGTTCTTGGATGATATAATTTTCTCCCCGAGTGACCTAGATATGGATCTACCACAGCTATGCGAGATACTAAGAACATTTATCCAGGTGCTGGACTACAAAGTTATCATATCAAAGACATACACAACAGACATTAACCTGTAACATCATCAATAGGAAATCTAGCAAAATAGTCCAGGTATGGGACACGGAACAAAAAGTTGTCGTTTCTTTCAATAAATATCTTTATTAAATCATCATGCATGACATAGGCAATCTTACATTTATAATCAATGAAAAACAAACTTGACACCACTTTAGTTGCAAACATTATGCATCACAGACACCACTGAAACATCTGTGGTTGCAAACATACATCACTTACATATCCAGTTATTGTCAGTTAAGCATTATATGGCTCATTCAAATCCTGTCTTTTAAACCTTGTTCCTTCTCTGCATATATTGTTGCCAAAATTCCCCATTTTTTTCCTATGCAGTTTGCTCCTTCCCTTTCCCAAAGATCCAAATTCCAGTTGTTTTGGCTCCGATTTCCATTTTCCAGTAACTGTTTTTTTGGCAGCCACCATATTTAGACTCCGCAAGGATTTAATATGTCTAGGCAATTCCAATTCTGTACCGCAGCTCAAAGAAAATCATCTCCCTAATCAATCCAACTTGCTCATCCAGCATCTCTGACAGAGTGATCTGCAAGGAATCTTTAAAGTCTGTCAACTCATTACACTCCCAAAAAATATGTTCTCAGCCACCTTTTTCTTCCCTGTCACACCTCCAACATTTGCTATCCATTAGAGGAAAAATTCTTTGGAGTCTACTTAGGTTATAAATATACCCATGTAAACACTTCCATGCAAAGAACCTAAATCTTCTAGACATTGATGAATATTTGGGAGATATATGTATATCCCCCATTATATCTTTGTGAATTGCTAATCCAGTCTCTTTCCAATCCTTTCTAAGCTCCTCTGATTCTTGCAGTTATCATGCAATATTTTATTCCTTTAATGTCCACTTTCATTCTAGACTCTTAAGTGCTGGTCTTTTGTTCAGGACCCCCCCCCCCCATTTCTTTCTCTTTGCCTTATACTCGGACATCAATCCTTAATAGGGAAGGCCATCTTTAACCTTCTCTTGCCTACTGTCTTTATCCCTAACTGCAGTAACCCCTATCAGCAGAATCTCTTCTCCATACTTGTGCTGGTTTAGTTCTTAGAACACTCTCCATTTTATGAATACAATACTCTGCATGATGTTCTCCTTAAGAGTCTTCATTCAATATCCCAATCTCTCATTTCTTCATAGGTTCATACTAGGCTATCTGCCCGAGGGCATTTACAAGCCTAGCCCATCGTTTTGTGGCTTACGCCACCCCTTTAGTATGGGGAACTATACCCATTATTTTGCTGTGCCTCTGTCGAGCAGTGACACTGAGGTAATCCCTGGGGTATATCTGCGATCTCCCATCCATTGGTCAAGATTTCTCTTGAACAAGGCCAGCGAGGTGCTCTGCCTCACATGTACCGGGATTTTGTTCCACAGCATAGGGAGTCTTTGGGTGATCAATCTATCCCTCCAGCACGTCCTATTAATAGCCGTGTCGAGGTTTAAGTCTCCCGCCCTTGTGGCTCTGATGGATCTAGATTTTTTGAGGTTAAGCATATTCATCAAATCTGGGTTTGACATGGCCTTGTATGTTAGGCAAAGGTCTCCTCTGAGCAAGCGGTAAGCGACTGAATAGAGCTGGAGTTCTTTCAGTCTGGCAGCATAGGACAGATTTTTGAGACCCTTTATCCTTTTGGTGAGGAACTTTTGTGGCCTCTCCAGCTGCTGCAAGTGCCGGGTCAAATACATTCTGAATGGGGCATTGTACTCAATCAGTGGTCTGATGAGTGATGAGTAAAGGGAGACTATGACCTCCCTTGATCTAGATGAGAATCCCTTAATGATAAGGTGGGCAATGTAGAAGGTCTTCCTAACTACTTTAGCTACATGGGTGTCGAATGACAGACTACTATCAACCTGGGTCCCCAGGTCCCTGATAACTTCTTCTGTGCTCAGTGGATTGCCATCTATTTGGTAGCTAGGGGTAACCTTGTTTTTCCCGAAGGGTATGACTATGCATTTTTTGGCATTTAACTTTAGGCCGTGGCTCTGGCACCAGTTATCCGTTTCTGTGAGACCCTTCTGAAGGATATCTGTGTCAGATGTGTTTTCTACTATGGCGCCCAGTTTGCAGTCATCTGCAAACTTTGTCAGCCATAACCCTCCTGTGTTTGCTTGAACTTCGGAAAAGTAGATGCCAAACAAGAGTGGGCCCAGGACTGAGCCCTGTGGGACACCACTTGTGACAGGCTTTGAGTCTGACATGGCGCCAGCAACTCTGACCCTGTGGGTTCTGTCAGTCAGCCAGTTTGCAACCCATCTTGTGATGTATGGGTTAACATTTAAGCTGATGAGTTTTCAATGATACCCGAGTGGGGTATTGTATCGAAGGCCTTAGCCAGATCGAGGTAGGCTGTATGGACTGCCTTTCCCTCATCAATGGCTTTGGTGACTGTTTCGAAAAAGTCAACCAAGTTTAAAAGGCATGATCTGCCTTTGACAAAGCCAAACTGGGTTGGATCCAAAGTCTGCAAATTCCCTATGTCTTTATTTATGAGGTCCATTATGATCCTCTCCATGGCTTTGCAGATAAGGCTTGTCAAGCTAATGGGTCGGTAATTTCCAGGGTCTGTGGAGGCACCGCCTTTGTGAAGTGGGACCACAGTTGCAGTGCGCCACTCCCTGGGTACGTATCCAGAGGTAAGACTTTGATTAAACAGCTGTCCTAGCTGTGGGATTAATTCCTCATTGAGTTCGTGGATCACACAGCCGGGGACACCATCAGGTCCCATGGATGCTGTGTTTTTTGCTTTGGAGAGAGCAGTTCTCACTTGGGCGCTGGAGATGATTGGGGGGCAGCACTCGTTTGGTATAGATATCTCTCCTTTTGGGGGGGGGGAGAAGTTTGCACTGAACCTGTCAGCCAGTATGTTGGCAATGCCTGTAGGATCAGTAATCTTCACATCATTTTGAACTAGTTCTGAGCATATCTGGGAGTTTCCTCCTAGGTTTCTAACATAGCTAAAGAAGGCCTTATGATTGTCTTTTGAGTCTTTAGCGATTTTTCTCTCGAAATTTGCTTTGGATGATTTTATGAGAGCTCTTAGTTTTTTACTTATAGTGATCAAGGGTGTCTTACCTTTTAAGGATTTTGCTCTATCTTGTAGTAGCTTCCTCCTTTTGTTGTAGAGTTTGTTTATGGCTGGGGTCCACCAGACTGGACGCTTGCCTTTGGTACAAAGAGTCTTTGTTTTGCTTGGGATTGCCTTATCCATGCAGTCCTGCAGGTGCTGGTAGAAGGCATTTGTAAGTGATTCAGCGGCTTGAGTATTGTTTTCCGCCGGCTCGGGGGCCTTAAAGGAGACCACACTAGTCTTTAGAAGTGTGAAGTCGGCTTTTGAGAAGTTCTTTACTGTGGTCTTTTTTATTTCAGGTGGGGAATGAGGACCTCCAGCGAGATAAGTTTGTGATCTGATCTCACCAGTGAGGGGTATACTTCCGGTGTTGAACATTGCGCTCCCATGTTCGTGATGATGAGATCAAGTATGTTATCTCCTCTTGTGGGGATGGTGACTAGTTGTTCCATGGCATTTGAGTTTATGAATTCCAGGAACTTTTGGGCTAGGGTGTTTGGGCTTGAGTAGTGTTCCCAGTCTATATTACGGTAATTGAAGTCACCTAGTATGATGGTGTTTGGTGATACATTTATCCCCTCTAGTGTTTTCAGGAAGGCCATGTGAGGTTCCTGAGTTTGTGAGGGTGGCCTGTAACATGCTACAATTTGCAGAGCAGTCTTGCCTATGGTTAATTGCACCTGGATGGTCTCCGATGCATCATGCGTTGCCACCAGTCTTGAGGTGTGGGTGTCCTTGATGAATATGGATACCCCCCCTCCTTTCTTGGTATTGTCCGGATTTTGGGGCCGGAACGCATGATATGAGGTAAAGCCTGATAGCTGGGGTGCTCTCAGGAGCCTTGAACCAGGTTTCTGTCACAGCACAGACATCGATGTTCTCCATACTGAGAAGGGCCTCGAGTGCGTGCATTTTGAGATTTAGATTTCTGGCATTGAGCAGCATTACCCTTAGTTTTTTTCCTTTTTTGTGTTCTAGGGTGGTAGGTTTAGAATTTGAGCCTTGCCTAAAAAAGGCACTATGGGGTGGCAAGAGCCTTTGCCAATATCCGAAGCCCAGGGTGACAGGTGCAAGCCGTCCCTTGCGGCAGCGTGGCTTGTCCAGCATGTCATCCCAGGCAGACAGATACTGGATCCCCTTTGAATGACACCAGTGTTTAAGCCAATTGTTAAAGCTGATCATCTTATCTCTGTATTGTGGCATCATTCTTGGTGAAGGTAGGATACTGCTCAAGGTCAGGGTCATACCTGCCTGGGCTACATAATCAGAGAGCTCCTCAATGTCTCTTTTCATGTAGTCCAAGGAGGTACGTCTCAGGTCGTTTACACCAGCGTGGACAATGACTGAGTCATATTTGTACCTGCTGTTGAGAGACCTGAGTGCTTGCGTTATGTGGCGGATTCTAGCGCCCGACAGGCAGCTTACTGTGACCTTCTCCTTACTCAGTCTGGTGAGCGGGACGTCAGTGTGTCTGACTATGGAGTCACCAATGACTAGTGTGTCTGGCATTGTGTTTGGCCTTAAGGGCTGTGCCTGTTTGACACTCTGACTGTGAGGTCTATGTGTTGCAGATGTTGTGTTCTGAGGTGGTGGTTGTTTGGGTGTCTGCTTTGGTGGCCTCTGCTGTTTTGGTAGATTTTTGATCAGAGCCTCCGAGTATGTCTTTGTGTGTTTATGTGTATGATTTGAGGTTGTAATGGTACTATGTGAGACTGGGTCTATAGTGTGTGTGGTAACCTTCTCCTCCTGACTGGTCTTGCCAGTCCTATGTTGAGAGAGCTCAGCCTCCAGTTTGGCCGTATAGTTGCATCTCTCGCATGTATTTGTGTTTTGTGGGAGGAGGAGAGGGTTGTCTGTGTACGAGGCAATTGTAACATTGCCTCAATATTCCCAGGTTCACCAGCTGAGCAGGAGAGGACACTAGCAACTGATCCCTCGACATGCTAGAAGGATAGACAAAAAACTTTAAAAAAAAAAAAAAAAAAAAAAAAGATTCCGGGGGACGTGGGTGACCGAGAAATGGGGGGTTGCCTTTTTGGGGTACTATCTATGACAAGAGTGCCGTATCAAGGTAATAAGTACTGTAGGAGCAAGTGCTAGGTTTAACAGATAGAGAATAGTCTACTTGGAGTCAAGTAGAGATGATCTTTTTAGTTATAGGATACGCTGATTTGATCAGTAGTATAGTTCGAGGAAGGTAGTTTTAAGGGAAAATTTGAAGAGTGGACTTTAGGTAGCCCGAATAGTTTAAACCTGCTTAACCACCGCTGCCCTAGTGTGCAACAGTGGCAGCTCCGCGCTAACGCGCGTTTACCGCGTTTTATACCAGGGGGCTGGAAAAAGCTAGAAACTGGCCCAAAACGACCAATAAACTACTAGTTACTGGCTGAAACCTCACAAAACTGGACAAAAGGCAGCTCAATGCTTCCCACTCCCACTGGTAAGCAAGGTAACTTCCGCTCCCCCAAATAAGGCAAGGAAACAGTACACAGGAACTACTACCAAAGCCCAGGAATCAGCAACTCTGAAACTAGACTAAACTAGTAAAGCAGGAAAAACAAGAGACATTTTTTTCTTTTTTTTTCACAAAACAGGCAGAAACAGGTACAGCAAACACTTATAAATGCTATGAATCAGCTACTACAGCTTACAGAAGAATTTGCTACAAATACAGTCAAATAGTAACAAACAAGGATTCCAAGTGCAATATTAAGTTAAATGCAGTAAAAACAGCTTCAATGTAACAGAAAGGCAGGCGAAATACAGTCGCTAGGTATTCAGATGTGGAAAGCAACAAAAAATATACTTAGTATCAAGAAAAGTCGCTTATTCAGCTCTCTGCAGCCTGGATTACTCTGCTGGCCCACGTGGAGTCTGTGCTGAGTAGGTACAAGCTGAAAAGCGCGCGTTTACCGCGTTTTATACCAGGGGGCTGGAAAAAGCTAGAAACTGGCCCAAAACGACCAATAAACTACTAGTTACTGGCTGAAACCTCACAAAACTGGACAAAAGGCAGCTCAATGCTTCCCACTCCCACTGGTAAGCAAGGTAACTTCCTCTCCCCCAAATAAGGCAAGGAAACAGTACACAGGAACTACTACCAAAGCCCAGGAATCAGCAACTCTGAAACTGGACTAAACTAGTAAAGCAGGAAAAACAAGAGATATTTTTTTCTTTTTTTTCTTTTTTTTCACAAAACAGGCAGAAACAGGTACAGCAAACACTTATAAATGCTATGAATCAGCTACTACAGCTTACAGAAGAATTTGCTACAAATACAGTCAAATAGTAACAAACAAGGATTCCAAGTGCAATATTAAGTTAAATGCAGTAAAAACAGCTTCAATGTAACAGAAAGGCAGGCGAAATACAGTCGCTAGGTATTCAGATGTGGAAAGCAACAAAAAATATACTTAGTATCAAGAAAAGTCGCTTATTCAGCTCTCTGCAGCCTGAATTACTCTGCCGGCCCACGTGGAGTCTGTGCTGAGTAGGTACAAGCTTCTCCCTGTATCATCACCCTTTCCACTTTTGAATGATTGTTTTCTGCTTGTGCTATGTAGAAGAGCCTCAACTGTGCTGCTTTAAAATACCCCCTCAAAATGGGTAATCCTAGTCCGCCTTGCTCTATTGGAAGAATCATCTTATCCCATTGCACTCTTGTCATCTTCCCTTCCCAGATAAAATTCTTCAACTCTTTAATTGCCATCCACAGCTTCTCCTCTGGTTGTTAAAAATATGCCTGACCTGTGTACAAGACTAAAAGGGACTAAACATTTTAATAGCTTGTATCTTAGTATTCGTATCCATATAACACATCTTCCAGTTTCTCATTTTTTTTGTATTATCTTCCCTTTAGTCTCTTGCCACATATCCTTGGCTGCTACAGTCATTTCTAATCCATACTCCTAAACACTTCATTTAATCATGTTTTAGTTGCATTAATTTTGTATCCTGAAAAGATTTGAAACTGTCTTAAAATGTTTTCACAACACTGTAATGTCCCTTTCTTGTTTTGTCATGTATAAAATAATATCTGCAAATAGAGCCAGCTTTTCTTAACTACCATACCAATTACATCCTTGAATTTCCGAGTCCCTTATTTTCTCTGCCAATAGTTGTAAACATAATGCAAACAAGAAAGGGGAAAGAGGACAGCTCTGCCTGTTTCTCTACTCAAGCAGAGATAATCATACAGGACCCTACCCACTAAGTTTTCACCTCTGATCCATCATATAAACTTCTAATCAACCTTATAATTGTATCAGGGAAGGAAAATGCTTCCATTGCCCTGTTCACGAAGTCCCAGTCTACTCTGTCAAATGGTTGCTCTGCATCAAGACCCACCAATAACAGTGTTATTTTCTTACATTTTGCTTCCCTCAGGATCATCAATGTTCTGTTAAGATTGTGAAATGTTTTCCTCCCCTCCACAAAACCACAGTGATCCATATCTATCAATTTTGGCATCACTTTTGCCATTCTTTTAGCCACTCTAGACAAACACTTTATAACCATGGCTTAGTATTAAAAAGGGCCTGTATGAAGCTGGATCTTGACAGATCTTTACCCTTTTAGGTATTAACTTTACCACCACTTTCTTCCAGGATGCTGGTACTTCTCCTCCTCTTAAACTTTTAAAACCTTCCAGATCTTTATCATTATTTTTCCTCTCCTAGCTTCCAAACTTCCACAGGAATACCATCTATTCCTAGGGATTTTTCTGTAGACTGGTTATACATAACTATTTTTATATCTCATCTCCTCCTATCCTTTTAGTAATTGAGCTTCAACTACCTCTAACCTTGGCATATTTAATACTTCCATAGTAATACAATTGTAAGCCTTATCTCAACACCTACTCTTAAGGCAGGCACTGTCAAACTCTGGAGAAATTAGGAAATTATTTTGTCTGAGGAATGAAATATTACTTAAGAAACTTGGGGAGGTATGGGAGTACTGGACCTCAGTCCACACAGTAAGGCCCTTTATCTGGACATACAATATCAGATGTCAAATCAAAAGTTACCAAGCTAAATGCAAGGAAATGTTGGGGACAAAACTCCTTGCATTGACAGATATGACTTTTTGGAAATGATGCGAGGCCAATCTAGACTACCATCTTTAACTCCTCTAGTAGCCAAAATAAAAAAGGCAGACTGTGTCACTGTTCATGGGACAACCACTGAACAAATGGAAGCAGAGAAGGACCACTAGAAAACAGATAAAAATCAAACAGAAGGATGTCACTGGAAATCCACCCACATGGCAATCCAACATTGATCCCAAATGATAGGTTAACAGAGCCTGCTTACCTGGGAGCAAAAAAAGGGAGGAAATATGCATTAAAAGAAAGCTGCAGAATGCAACATTAGGGACATTTGTCACAGATGAGATGCTCCCCCTGGGGAAAATAAATCTCTAGAGACTGGATGAAATAAATCTCTAGAGACTGGATGACAAAGATAAGCTGGGTTGTTGTGTCTTTCGGCTTTTCCCGGTTAGGGGTCGCCACAGTGGAACTCCGGTCTGCTAATGATTGGCAGTAGATTTTTACGTACCGAGTTGCCAGATCTGACGCACAACCTTCAATGAAGGTATGCCCATTCACACATGTCTCCACGCAGAAGACGCTCTAGCTGAGAATCGAACCGGACAGCGTCTTACTGTGAGGCGACAACGGTACCGCAGCACCACCACCGTAGTAAATGAGCTTAAAAAAAGAAGGATAAGTAATAGCCTAGACAGCTACAAAGTTAAATGTTCCTCAACTCTAAAAGTTGAAGATTCTTGAACAAAATCCTTTCAACAGTACCACTACACAAGAAAAGGAAACTGCACATGCACACACAGACACCACCCCCAAATATGTAAAACAGTTGATCTTTCCCCTTACCTAACCCAATAACAGTCACACACGTACACCAACTTTTTCGGTCATTCATTTTCATGCATAGTCCACTGAATAGTCACTTGTATATTGTTAGTAGAAATGTGCTTTCAGCGTTGTCACCCTTTCAAAAACCTTTCAAATGTGCTACACACACACAGCCTATGGACATAAGTGTCCTACATGAAACAAACATCCTACATCGGTGTTAAACTGATCACATTAGAGAGATATGAGAGAATTTTCATAAATACTCCCCAAAAAGATTTAATTTCAGGTTGGGATTACAAACTCAATAACAAATTAAATGTGGCAAAGAAGAGGCTTCATGGCTATTAATATTCAGTTGTAGAATATTTGTAAAAAACAATGCAACTTATTTTAGCAATTACATAATGATCATAAAGCCTGAAATCAAAGAGAGAGAGGACTTAAATCATAAGTAAATGGATACAGCACTGAACTATTTATAAGAACTTGCCCCCTTGACATTTGAAGTGTTTAACAGTGGAGGACCATGAACAGAGTAAAATAAGATGTAAGCAGTAACTTCTAGGACTGCCTCATTTTACGGACACACACTTTCCACCATCCTCACCTAAACCGATCTTATGCAACAACTGCATTAATGGAAAGCAATACAAGTTCATCCTTTCCTGAAAACTGTGGTCACGGTATAGAACTGCACTAATCTGCATCCAATAGTCACATTCCAAATGTCTCAAATGCCAGAGTGTCAAATAAAATCACCATCATTCCCTTTTCCTGATATCTTTCCATTTCTGGAAAACTTAACTGTTCAGTGTAGCATCCTAAAAAAAAAGTCATACAAAGTCAACAGTGTAACAGTCTGTATTAAGCTCAGACTTTGACCACTGTTTCTTTGTTGCTTGTCAGCACACTGTTCTCAAATGCAGAACTACTGAAATCCTTTACAAGATTTGTGATGGGATGCTGAAGGAAAATATCATTTAAGTACTAGTATAAATACTTTATAACATTACTAGGTAAGAGTTGGTTGTTCCACTTCAGTATTTTGGCAGCCACTGCACTGGGAGAAGTTTATAAAGACATTAAAATAGAGCAGCCTAAAATTCTCAACTGCAATATGCTTCCTTGTTTTACTCATGGTAATTCTTCTATGGGCAAAAAACAAGAAATATTTGCTATAAAAACTAAAAAGGTGATCAGAATGTTACCTTAAATAATAACTAAGGTGGTGCCACTTGTGTCCACGCACCTTTTTCCTAATTTATTCAAAACTATTCTATTTTCTCTAATTATTTTCTATAATCAAAGAAAGTGAGAATGCCAGAGGATGTTGACTGGGCTGCATAGAATGCCAGAGGATGCTGACTGGGGTGCATAACCATGACTTCATCAGAAGAAGCTCGGCAAGTCAAACCATGCTTGTCAGTACTTCGCGTTTCGGGTAGGAATCTAGCAACCCTTAATGTTAGTAACTGACTCTTTTTTGTTAAA
Source organism: Protopterus annectens (assembly GCF_019279795.1). Lineage (NCBI taxonomy): Eukaryota > Metazoa > Chordata > Ceratodontiformes > Protopteridae > Protopterus > Protopterus annectens. The sequence continues at coordinate 1,792,928,799 of NC_056728.1, read as the reverse complement.
GCAGTAACAGATTTCACAGAAAAGTTCCAGTTTTCATCACAATTTAGCATTTCATACAAAATTTTGGGAGACAAAAAAAAATTGTGCTACTGCTGTTTAGCAACCAAAGAATCTGTGAGAATATAAACCAAACTGAATTTAATGAATACAAAGGTTTAACCATGAAAATCAACCACCCCATTAAAACTTAATTAGTAAGAATACTTCACTAAATACTTGTTAAAAAAAAAAAAAAGTCTGAACATAACTGAAAGGCAAGCTACAAAACTGACTACCACTAAGCAGAATTAAAAAAAAAAATGATGCTATAACAGGCATAAGACTACACTTATAAGTCTTATCCTTATTTTCTTAAGGATGAGAGAGATTTACATGGAATAAGTAAGACATAGTAGAGTCTCATCACACTTTCTTTCCAGGATTTTTATGTATGAATAAGATGACAAACATGTCAATTTCTTACGTTCAAGCCTTTTTTACTTGGGAAGATATAAATATGTGGATGAAGTGTGTGTGTGTTTTTTCCTTGTTGGCTGGCAGCTCAGTCAAGAGTTTCTTTGATGTTCTTTTTAGAAAAGCAGCAGACCAGTCTATGCTCTCTGTGACGATCATTATTTGTTTTTTTTTTTTTTTTTTTTTAACAAAAGAGGCAACTTCTTCCAGGTTATTAAATTAAATATTTTGTTCCAGATTGTAAAAAATTTGCATCTGTCGATCTTAATTGGACCATAACATAGAGTTTGTCGATCTTAATTGGACCTTTATATAGTTTTGTTTTACAGTTTTTTTTGTTTTTTTTTAAATCAGTGGCCAGCATTTTTTTCTCTTCCCCCAATGTCTTTGTGGCACAGTCATCATCAAATTTTGATGGTATTTTGGCCAAACATTAGACAATTTTGACCTGGTTGACTTAAAAAAAAACAATTATTTGTCCGAGTAAGACATGAGATTACAAAGGCTCTACAAGAGGACTAGGAATTATTAAAGTGGCTTACCCAGTGAATTAAGTGTACTCTGTCTGCCAAATGCAAGACCTTCCTAAAGAATTATGAAGTTGGGAATCCCAGCAGACAAATTCATACCATATCCTTCAGTCTTTTCAGGAAGAGCACAAAATCTTATATATCATTTCATGATTTCAAATGTATTCTACTCTATATAATATCCAGATGCTTTGTTTTATTAAAAAAATCAGACTGGATTTATCTTCCTTCAATCCTGCATCAGTGTCTGATAGTGCTGTTTGAATACCCTGTATATTCTGAACTTTTTGTTTTTGTGTCATATACTTTATTAATTCTGATTGCTTTAAAATGTTATCCTGTAGGTTGCCCAGTTTCATTGAAAACTGACAGCTTTCAAAACAGTTCCTGAACAGAAATTTTGGTTGTTGAAAATTTTCTTTAGAGAAACTAGCTATAGAAATTTGTGGAACTCACTTCCTTTTTTGTCAAATGATAAACAAGGCGAGATTTGATAGAAAAAGCTCTATAACCCTGTAAATTTTTTTTGAAAATACAATTTTAAAAAGTCAAAATTAAGTTACTGGAGATTAGAAAGAAGCTCGTAAAAATTCTCTTTCCTGCAGTTTAACTACTAAAGAAGCAGTTACGTGTGGACCATCCTGGCTCCTCGCATCACTGGTTGTAACCACTGCTTTGTTATTTTCTAATTCATAGGTTCATAGGTTCATACTAGGCTATCTGCCCTAGGGCATTTATAAGCCTAGCCAGAGTATGTTTGGCTTTCGCCACCCATTTTAAATTAATTTTGCTATGCCCTTTTTCGAGGTTAGTATACTGTGCCTCTGTCTAACAGTGACACAGAAGTGATACCTGGGGTAAACCTACGATCTCCCATCCACTCATCAAGATTCCTCTTGAAAAGAGTCAATGAGGGACTCTGCCTAACCTGGACTGGGATTTTATTCCAGAGTGAAGGGAGCCTCTGGGTTATGAATCTGTCCCTCCAGCATGTCCTATTTATTTCAGTGCTGAGGTTCAAGTCTCGGCGTGTAGCTCGATGGGATTTGGATTTTTTGAGGTGCAGCATGTCCCTTAATTCCGGGTTGGACATGGCCTTATACGTCAGGCACAGGTCACCTCTGAGCAGGCGGTATGCCACTGAGTAGAGCTGGAGTTTCTTTAACCGGGCAGCATACGGCATCTGTTTGAGCCCTTTGATCCTCTTGGTGAAGTACTTTTGGGGTCTTTCCAGTTGCTGCAGGTGTTTGGTAAGGTACATCCCAAAAGGGGCATTGTACTCAATTATGGGCCTGATGAGGGATGAGTAAAGAGGCACGATGACCTCCCCTAATCTAGATGTGAATCCCTTCATGATTAGGTGGGCTATATAAAATGTTTTTCTAACCACTTTGGCTACGTGGTTGTCAAATGAGAGATTGCTATCAACTTGGGTCCCCAGGTCCCTAATTACTTCTTCTGTACTTAATGGATTACCACCTATGTGGTAATTTGTGGGCACTTTGTTTTTGCCAAAGGGGATGACTATACACTCTTTGGCGTTTAGCTTGAAGCCATGGCTCTGGCACCAGTTGTCTGTTTCTACGAGGCCCTTTTGGAGGATGCTTGTGTCGGCTGGAGAGTCGATTATGGCGCCCAGTTTGCAGTCATCTGCGAACTTGGTCAGCCACAGTCCTTCCGTGTTGGCCTGTACCTCCAAGAAATATATACCAAACAAGAGAGGTCCCAGGACTGAGCCTTGTGGGACGCCACTTGTAACTTGTAATTGTCTCTGTTCTTTGTAAAGATCATGTTCAAAGTGGCAAAATGTAATGTCAGATCTACTTTATATATATATATATATATATATATATATATATATATATATATATATATATATACACACACACACACACACACACACATACATACACACATACACACACACACCTACAGGAATGGTCACTGCTGTTCAGTAGTCACTTTAGTCTCATTTTCACATAAAATTGTATGTTTATGCGAAAAGATGACATTTAAAACAGCTTGACATGAAATGCTATGCAAATGCCCATCCAGGTATGTATCTATGAAAGGGGTTAACTGAGAATCTGTGAAAAAGAAGCCTTACAATCTCAGCTACTGCATACGCTCATGGAGAAAAATTAAACATTTGTTAAATTTGTTCTACGTCTGCTAAAATACAGCTATTCCAAAAGGAAACAAGCCTATAACTTCTTGTGTGCATTTGGAATAACTTAAGCAGCTATGTTCACTCTGCATGATTAAAAATGGCATGGCTAGTAAAGTAAAAACAGAGTCACAACAAACACTCTGCGACTAGAATATTTACGGACTCTTCTTTTACTCATTGAACAAGGTGTTCACTATGTACTTCATTTTCATTTCCCGACCTCCAAGTAAAACTGTCCACAGAATCACGTTATTATGCTGCTAGGCTTAATGTTATTGCATGAATGCTTCAGAGTGGCAAGCAATATGCTCAATGAAATGCAGATTTTTTTTTTTTTTGCTGCAGTTGCCTTATAATTGTATTTGTGATATGCATCTCATCTGCAAGGAGGATGCAACTACTTCAGCCCAAACAATTTTGCCAGGTAAGTAAGTTTTGGACCTGATCTTTAAGGCCTTCTTACCCAGTAAAAAAAGATTGACTGGAACTGCTTCTGTTTTATTTTCATAGTTAACCTGCCTAGCTCTGGCTTCTATTTTCAGTCACACTAAATTTTTCATCTCCAAACTATCAGTTTTCAACATACTTTTCCATTTTATTCTGACTCCGTTTACTGCTGTCTAACTACTGCTAACTACTGTTCTCTATCTATTACAGCAGACCCAAAAAAAAAAAAAAAAAATCTCTGCAACTAAAATCATATCTTTGGCAACTAAAATGATGTTAAATCCCCCCCCCCACCCATACATGCATGTTTTGCCCCTGTGGAACAGACCATCAGCGGCCAGTGCTGCCTTTCCACAATCTGTTCATCCATTATTTTAACTCGTTCACCTCTGTTTGGATTCAGGCACTCACAGGTACTTACAGTGCATATAATCTCCTGCCATACTTATTTGGTGGATTTCTACATGGTAATGGCAACGGACTGAACTCTTTAGCCTGACCACCTTACTTTTTCTCTGTCCACTGCAGTGCCCGATGCCTTTTCACTGTAAATATACTGTAGATCTGACTTCAGTGCATACTGTTAACAGAGTCTATTTTTAAATATGTGGTAACGTACACATTAAAAGTGATCACCGCACCTGGAAGCATCATATTAAATGATGCTATCGGACAATACTTGTTCAAACCTAAATTGAGTAATCTGCCACAGAAACAGCACTATGCATCATAAATCTTCCTTTATAAAGGGCACAGCATCAAGTCTACGGTTATTAAAGTGGATATACCTTCATCTGTGTCCAAATCATCTGCAGATACCTCCTACTGCAATGTTTGCTCTCCTAATAAGCAAACAATGCAAATGAAAAGGCATGCGTTAGGTTTCCCAGCTGAGTAACTAAATGCAAATCATTACCTTATTTTTCTACCTTTTATAGGGCTTATTTTCAATCACAAGCAGAATGCTACCAGTGAAAAGGTTGAACAAACTAGCTCACAAGCTAGCTCATTATTCAAATGCGGAAATTATTCTTTTTGAACAAAAGAAGCACATGGGTAAATCTCACACACACACACACACACACACACACACACACACACACACACACACACACACACACACACACACACACACACACACACACACAGTACAATCTAAACTGTAAATAAACACACTCACTGCTTCAGAGGCAAAATCATCCTCAAAAAAGTATAGAATCGATACTGCAATAAAAAGTCTCCCATAAAACAGAAGCTGCTGTAAAATTTCCGAACAAAAAAGTGCAACTGCAGGCTTGGCAGGTAAACCTCAGATTACGTGCTACATTAACCCTCCCTGTAGCAGACATGCAAAATGTCTATCATACTGCCAGGTGTAAGCTTTGAAGCTTAAAAGAGCAAATGTGAACCACTAGCCTACTTACTGCGCATTATTATGGCTTAATACTATTACACATAAGCACGTAATGACAGGCAAAAACAAAATGTAAATATTTACAAAACAGATACTCCAAACACTACGGAGCTGTGTTGGCTCGCAATGCTTTGGGTAGGGACTGCCCTGCTGAGGTGGGGAAACAGATGGTGTATGCAGGAGCAGCACACCTTCCTTAAACAGCACTCGAGAATATATTGGCAGTCTAAGGAATAGAAGGGGAGGTCACTCCACAAGACTTGTACCTTGCTACCCACTAGCACCAGACTCTTGCCACTGATGAATGAATGAATGGGTTGCCAGGGCTTCCTGGGTAGAACAAATGGGCCGACTGTGGTGCTAGTAGTGCAGCCATCAAACAGGGGTCATGTGGAGGTGGGGGATGAAGGAATGATCAAATGTATGGTAAGCTGGCACTCAAAAGCAGAGGAAGGCAATGTAACATGGCAGACAACAAACATCCAAAGAAAGACCACGTAACAGCGTGAAAAACACTTAATAAAAATGAAAAAGAACGTGGAAGTTGCATCAGATCATAAGGTAAGGTGAGCTATCCAGTAAAAACACCACCAGAATACTACGGTATATAGGTACAGATAAGACCGGAATCATAAATGGAAATATGAAATGTTTCTTTCATAATACAAAACTGTTGGGAGACTATAACCTGCTCGCAGCAGTTCTGCATACCTCATCTTTAAAAATACAACGGCAGGATAGTGCCTCTCTGGGGAGGATAACAAAACAGTGCATAGTGCATAGTCTACATCAGAGGACAATAAATGACATTCACAAGCATGAGAAGAAAAGTGAAAGGAGCAAAAGAACAGAAGTACTTTCAGAAAGGTAATCTAAGATGACTGCTTCTTTTACAAGAAGAAATGCTCCAAAAAAGAAGGCACACTTTGAAGCTAGAGAAAAAAGGCACAACGGTAACATAGAAGAAAACAGATATGTTCTTACAATCAGTTGAGCTGTAAGGAGTTGTTCATTGGTGGATTTACAGTTATGTACTTCCACCTTTCTCTCAATTTGACCATCTTCCCTCTAAGGCTCCCAAACACCAAAGAGCACAAGCAACCGCTGCCAAGATGCATCACATCTTACCAGAGCAGCATGCCTAGCACTTCAGCTTGCCAGTCTGCCACCAACCACAGAGTGAACACACTTTCTCCACATCAAGAAAAACAATGAACATTACCCGTGCTGTACAAGGCATAAACATATACACTTGCCTAATTTACAGGAAACAGGGACAGCTCCTGGAGAGGTAGCTGGGAAGGTGATCAAGACCAGACAGCACATCACAGATCAAAGTAACTGTTGTATGCAACAATAAAGATCCTACTCAGTAGATCTATGACTGGGAAGAATCTCGGGCAATAAAACCCCTGTGAGGCAGCAGCAAGAAGATGGCATAAGGGTGAAGGCTGAGAAGAACGACTATTGTTGTCAAGTCCTTCTACATCGCACAGCTTATAAACACAAAAGGATTATGTTTAGATCTCTCCCCTTTACTCAGCTTTCATTAGACCAATCACTGAATACAATGCTTTCCTTGGCATGCATCTGTACAGACATCCAACAATTGGAACGCATACAGAAATATCTTGCTAAAAGGATACAAGGCCTAAACATGTCCTATATGGACTGAACAATAACCAAATAAGAGACGAAAGAGTGAACGATCAATACATATAACCACACAAGGTTCACTCTGGAGACCAGATAAGGGTATGAGACCCTAGAAACTTCAGTAATACCCAACAATAATCCTAAATAGATAGTTGAGCCCAGGAGTATGGAAAAAAACGTAGTTTTAATAACGCTTGTAACAAACAAAAGTGCGTTTTCGAATATCTTCCTCAGATACAGACACAAAATCAAATACATTCTTCACTAAAAACACCTATCCTTTATACATTAGTAGATTAACTCATTAACTTCAATTGCTTGGTAATTACAACACAATTAGTTACAACTGAACTTTTTTAGGAATGAACTAATGAATTGATGTCCCTGTAGGTTCTATATTGAATCTGTACAATGATTGAACATATATTTGTATATATAGTCTAAAAACATGTTTCGTGTACAATAAAAAGTTTTTATTAAAATTAGTTTTTAAAAATATGTAGTTAATGTATGTAAAACATATAAATTTAAAAAATTCTTGTTGTTTATTGTATGTTTATTATATATAATACTACCATCTAATGGATAAAATGATGAATTACAACTTAGCAGCTCTTAATTTAAGAACTGGAGTAATTGAAAGCATTTCATTTAAACCAGGCTCCTTAGTAGCCTCCAGAATTATTTGCCAAAATAATTCTCTGTATTCGAGTTTTGTTTCCCACATGCCACCCCTGACTTCTTTTGGTACAATTTCTAATACAAAAAATAGGAAAACAGATTCTTTACAAATCTGAGAGTGCCGGAACAATGCATTATTCATTTTGTTTTTCTTAATTTCATAATAATGTTCGTATATTCTTGATTTAAGCTTTCTTTCTGTTTTTCCCACATAAAAAGAAGAACAGGAGTGGCAATGTGGCAAGGTACACTACCCCTGTTGTATTACAATTAGCAAATTTGGAGGATGATATAGTTCTATTTCTACTGGGAATGAAAATATTAATACCAGTATAAATGAATTGGCATTGGGAACATGATCCACACTTGTATGCATAAGGGTGAAGGCTGAGAAGAACGACTATTGTTGTCAAGTCCTTCTACATCGCACAGCTTATAAACACAAAAGGATTATGTTTAGATCTCTCCCCTTTACTCAGCTTTCATTAGACCAATCACTGAATACAATGCTTTCCTTGGCATGTATCTGTACAGACATCCAACAATTGGAACGCATACAGAAATATCTTGCTAAAAGGATACAAGGCCTAAACATGTCCTATATGGACTGACCAAAGTCCTGTCAATATACTTAGTATCCTACAGACTGCCAAGAGGTGATCTGCGTCTGGCATACAAGGCTACCTCTGACCCAATACTGATGGATTTACTGCACATCAGCAAGTCAAATGGCATCAGCAACACTCAGTCTAGAGTGCCTAAGGATATAGACCTCTTCTGCAACATCAACAGAACAGCTGGAAGGACAGGTAAATCTCCCAGAGAATACCACTGCTTTGCAATGGACTCCCCAACCACAAAAAAACAAAGATCCCTGTCCATTTTCAAGTGCGACTTGAATCTATGGATGACAAAGAGAAAATCTATCCCAGTTCCGCCCCCTGTACTACTAATGGACAGAGATGGATCCTAAATGCTTTATCCCATGCATGGGTCCCCTCAAAATTATCTATGGTATGATCCCAGTTACACTCATTAGGAGGTAAAAATTATTGACCATAGGATGGGTAACATCCTATTTGGTTAGAGATTGACAAGTTAATTCAGCACAAAAAGGGAAATTCACTAGGTTTAAAATGGCCCGCAAGGGCAGATAGCCTAGTACTTGCCTATGAATCTATAACAGGAGTAGCCCTGGAACAGTGTCCAAGCTATGATGCTTGCTTAATATGAGAGCTGATGATGAAGTGCTATAACACAAATCTCTACAGTTCAAGACATTTTTTCAAAGGAAGCACTGGAAGCAGTTACTGCGGTCAAAAGCCACTCTACAGTGGTGCGTTTTCCAAATGCAAAAAGATAATGCAGGAAGCACTTCATCTAGATAGGGTACGCTTAGCCACGGCAAGCCTCTCTCTCTCTAGAAGACAAGTTTTTTTGATTTTCCAAAAGTCATGTACTTGAGATTGAAAATGAGCTGGCAGTACAAATCTGGGCCACAGAATGGTTCATTCTCCCCTGACTTCAGTTCACAAACAGTCTGAGGCTTTAACCATTTCCTCAAATGAGTGGATTTATATATACTGAATTTTTCTATTCACTAGACAGTTTATTTTACTTGCATCAACACTCCTGCCCTTGTCAGGGCTCTGACGTGGTCTCCATTTTTCAAAGCACTTCCAAGACTATAGCCTACCAGAAATCATCTAGAGCTTTCAATCCTACAGTGCAGTGCAGTGCATTTTTTGCTTGCTAGACTGCTTATTTGGGTTAACCCCCCTGTACTGTTCAGGGCACGGAGGAAACGCTAGCTATGTTTTTTTTAGTTTGTGCCGTTTCCTTAGTGGATCTAAACTGTACATTTCCAGCTTCAAGGATCAAAGGAAGTCACTAGGCTATTGGCCCTTTACTTTACTGCCCTTGAGAGGATTCTGAGGAAATACCAGTCTTTCTATTCATTTGTTTGTTCTCCTCATTTTTCAAAGCATTTTCTGGGGGCTAGTGTGACTGTTGGCTGTTCTAACTTATCAGAAAGGATCAGTGGTTTTAAATCCTGCCCACAAATCAGCAGACACATTCAAGTAGTCGCACTGAGCGGTAAGAATGCATAAGATCTGTTGATTTCATTGACAGCCTTAAGTCTTACAGTATTCTGTTAAGAACATCTGTCACAGGACTAATGCTACCCTTAATTTACTTTAATATAACAGATGCTATTAGCAGTTTTAAGATGCTATTTTTTTTTTTTTTTTTTTTTTTTTTTTTACAAGTTTCATGTTAATAATTTAGCACATCTCATTATTTATTTCCTTCTTAATGGCAGCCATTACATTGTTTACAGATAATCTATGGTCCAGTAAGCAAGGCCTTTGCAAGTAGTATCATAGGGTTGTATTTACAGAAATTAACTTGTTGCAAGTCTGGTGTAAACACCTTGTGGGTTCTATATCAGGTTAGTAAAGACTGGATACATAGTGATCTATTTGTGCACTGATCCCCACTGTAACTTAAAGTTCAGAGGCCTCTAAATTATCTGCACATATCTAGCAGAAGTTTGCTAGTAAAGTTGCTAGTAAAAGTCATTTAGTGATGTGTGTATTTACAAATAATACTTAATGAATTCTTTAAATTCCTATACGTTCAATGACTGTTTCAAGTAGTTATTCTTTTAGACAATTATTACCTGTGGGGTTTTCATTAGTTATTCTTTTAGACAATTATTACCTGTGGGGTTTTCATTAAGAACAGTCGGTCCACTACAAATCAGACTTAGTTTAATGCCACCAAAAGTAAACTGATAATTACTGAACTCAAAAAAATAGATGAACAATTTAACTGTAGTTGCAGTAATGGTAGTCTTCAGTGACAGTTCCAGCATTTATGACCAGCTGGAAAGATGAACTGAACCAATTATGCTCTTCTGTTGCTCCACCAGTTAATACAGCTCACTTCACAAGTCAGAAGAAAGAAAAAGACCTCTTCTACAAACGATACAAGCGGTGCAAATGGATAACAAACAGCACTGGGCACTACTGCTGTAAATGCTTATGAAAATATTGAACAATCTGAAAGTGTGTTTATACAGACTATCTGCTCAGAGTACTTAAAATGTAAATATAACAGTAAAGAATCAAAAGATATAATATAAGTCAGCTTTACAAAATATACACAAACAGCAATGGAACAGATCTCAATGCTGAATTAGGTGGGAAAGCACCTAAGGTATTAACACTACTAATCTAAGTGGCAAATTTGCAAGTGACAAGTTATTCAGCACAGACATACTGGAATTTAATTCCTCTAGAAATGTCAGCAATGGTAATGACTTGTCTTGCAACCATTCTGCTGGGGAAGATTTCTGGTAGTCAAATTAAATGACACATGGAGATACTGATAAAGACTATAAAATGTACTTGATTGTGAAAATGAGATGAATACACCATCACCAGTGCTTTACCCAGAAATCATTATTAATAAAAACTAGTTAGGAAAATGAATAAAAAGGAGATAAATGACAACCTCTCAAGCGAACATTCAAAAATTTATAACAAAAAAAGAGGAATGTAGTGCAGTAAACCAGTATGTTACTAGTGAAGTTACATGTCATACTTACAAGATGTTAACTTTCCCAGTCAAATAACCCAACTGTGATAAAAAAAAAAAAAAGACTATATACTTCTTCCTACAATGAAGCACTTATGTCAACTAGACAAAATTCAATCACTACCTCTGTACTACCTGGGTTAAAAATTAACATTTAAAAGTTAATTCACAGATAACTATGTAAAACGCATAGTACAATAAACTTCTCATCCACGCAGGTGCAAATGATTTGCATTTGTATATTTAAAAATCACATGAAAAAATGCAGGGTTACCTTTGATTAAAACAGAGACTACAGGCCTTGAGATGATTATTTGTTAAATTATTTTCTGGGGTAAATGGAAAGACTACTTTTAAAACAAAAGCTCAACATTTTAATACATGATTAAGACAACGTTGTCTGGTATAAAATATAAAATGAACTCCCTTTTACTTCTATATAAAAAATGGTGATATGTTCACCCCAACTCTGGTCCTCAAACCACCACCCAAAACCTATTTTCACCACCAAAATTAACTCCACACCATCCCTACACAGTCATACCCACAACTTTCTTGGAGGAATGTGTATTTAATTACCACATGCTTTCTAAGGACAATTTACACTTAGCCTTATGGAGCTGTTTTTGTTTCCAGTAAAATCTAACAACCAGCAAGTCTTTTCTTAGAAACAGTATCAAACTCACAAAAGATAATACACAGCAAAAAACAAAAGGAGGCACCAGAACACAGCAATTAAAAGCCAAGATTTATTCCAACTAGATAGGCGAGCGCTTTCACAGCCAAAGCTGCTTCATCAAACAACTACATCATTGCTAACAATTTAAAGCAGAAGCATCCAATCACAAATCACTACTAATTAAGTGTTCTTAAGACACAAGTTGTTGTTGTTTGTCATTCGGCTTTTTCCCAGTAAGGGGTCGCCACAGCGGAACTCCGGTTCACAATGATTGGCAGTAGATTTTTACGTAATGCCGAGGTGCCAGCTCAATGCCCAACCTTCAATGAAGGCACGCCCATTTACGCACGCATGTCTTTCAAACGCTACCCAACCGCAGGGAGGACATGCAGACTCCACACAGAAGACACTCCCAAGCCACGCCAAGAATCGAACAGGAGAACCTCTTGCTGTGAGGTAACAATGCTACTGCCGTACCACCGCGGCAAAAATTTTCTAAAAATAAAATAAGACTCTAAAAAATGCCGAGACAATTATAGCTCAGTGAATATCTTACCTTCCCCAAAGGTCTATTGACCAAAATGGGTTGGATAGAGATCTCATCATTCAGACCCTTTCCCATATTCGCCCACATTCTGATTATCCATTCAAGTTCTTTAGTTTCCACTATACTTTTAGTAGGACCCCCTCTATTCCCCTAACTTAACCACCTCTATAGCCATAAACTTAAAAGGTATGCAAGTTACCGGACATCATAACATGTTTACAGCATTGGTCTCTGCTTTCCTAAGGATATCATAGGAGTGTTCTCTCATCCTGTCTCAATCTCAGCATAGTCATTCCAATATAGAATGATTGACAGAATGTACAATAAGCTAGACAGACAAAATTGGTGGTATTACAAATAGCATTAAAACTAAAAAGATAATATTTTAAATTGAAAAAATCTACCAAAATTATAAAATGCCATAATCTAAAGCTTCTCAGTACACTTAACTATTAGCTAATTACTGCTGTGGAATCCTGGGTTTCTAAGGATATTTGCTTTCCTAGTTAAGTAAAATGTGAACGTTTGAGAAAAAGAACTAGAGGGGATGGTACATTATTATTAACACACAAAAGCATCAAATTCACTCTGGTTAAAAAAAGATAACACCGCACATTCAAGTGATTCAGCTAAAATACTGAAGTTATTTTGTTACCTTAGCCCTAACATGGATGCTTACTGCACGTTAGAATTATCTGACTAAACGAGATAACATTTGGGAAACTACCATTTTCTCAATGGGTGACTTAAATCAAACCCTTTTTATGTCAGGATAGTTGGAACACAAAACTGCTCATATTCTAAAGAATTTACCAACATCCCATCTCATCGTGGTTTGTATCTATTCCTAAGAAATGGCACGAGAACTGATATTCTTGGCTACTACAACAACCAAAATAAAGCATATTTGTAATTTTATGTTAACATCCTCTGGGAAATTCCGATCATAACTGAGTTTGAAATACTGAACTGGTCAGCTTCAAAATCCTGTCTTCAGCATCTTGATTATATTAAAATCAAAATCAGGAAATTCATAATCTACTAAAAATCACACTGACATACTGTGTTAGCATTGTCAAACATAATTTTGGTTATTCCAGATGTGAAAAATATTCTGAAATGTAGTATGGACAGTACAATAAAAACAGCAACAATAATATTAGACACAATATCCCCCCTTTTGGTGGAACTCAGAATTAATCAAACTTTACAGACCCAGATGTTTGACATCTATTTTGGGCAAATGCTTTAACAAACCTTTTAAATAAAATATAGAGTTGGCCCTTCTAGATATACATCAAAATTGTTTCATAAAAGGCAGATCCACACTAACCAACCTAAGAAAATGTTATCATCAAATATCTCTAGCCTTAGATCCCAGAGGTTATAGATTAGGATTTAGCCAAGGTCTTAGATTCTCACTCACTCAGCAATCAAAACCATGAGAAATGCAGACATTAATCCATCGTATTATGTAAAAATGATGCCCTTGTTAGGTTACAGTGTGTGTGAAAATCAACTGAGTTAGTTCAGAAAACAAGGGTCAATTCTGGACCTCACATTATTTAAGATTATGCTTGCAACACTCTCAAAAAATAAAATCTGCTGGCTATATAAATATGCAGAGGATAGTAAAATATATACATTTTTTAAACCACTGAGCAACAATCATCCACTGACCTATGCCAATCAATGCAATTTTGCCCCATTCAGAAAGCGCTATTTTTCTTGGGTTGCAGACCAAACAAAAAAAAATGCAAGACTTCTTGCCCCAGGAAAAGGTCCAGAACCTTAAAATTTACTGCCAGTTCCTATCCTCCCAGCCTGTTCAGCCAGGGAGATTTTCAGGAGCACTAGGGTTTCATGGCAGCAACCATACAAATGCTTCTTTAAGTAACATACGAGAAAGATTCAGTAATACCCGAAAAATGTATATACAAAGAGAACACATACAAAGATGCTGTTTTTACACACACACACACACACACGTCAAACAAAAGGGAAATTATACCATAATAAAATAAATTAAAAAAATGATTAAAAATGACTAACTGCAGGCAGCATATCAGAAAACTGCACTATCAGAAAAATCAGCACCCCTCCAAAAAATTTACATTAAATTGAGAAACAAAAAACCTAAACCTGACACACATTAAACATCATCTAATATGCAATTAACCTAAACACTGAAAAAAATGACGAAAGGGGTAGAAATATTCAGAAGAGACTAGTGCTGTGCTCAGACATTTCTTAAACCTTTTCTACCTTTACGGAACGTGGATAGAACTAAATCTCAACTATTACTGCACACAAGTGCAACATCTGAACGCATGTCTAGCAACACTAGCCCCACACCATGAAACTTTAAAAGCCAACAAAAAAAGACAATTTGATTAGCACTTCACACACTGCTACTCATTTCTGAATATCCCCTAAAAAGTCTCAGAACTACAGCAGAAAGTCACTCACAGAGCTTTATGTTCACAAACGCATATGCCAATGCATAAAGTTCTGTTTAATGCACAAAAAATTACCACATCCCACTTCTGCCTTTTGGCTTTTCCCGGTTAGGGGTAGTCACAGCGGAACTCTGGTCCGCTAATGATTGGCGGTAGATTTTTACGTGCAGAGTTGCCGGCCCTGACACACAACCTTCAACGAAGGTACACCCATCCACGCATGTCTCCACACAGAAGACACTCTAGCTGAGAATCGAACTGAACAATGTCTTACTGTGAGGCGAAAACGCTGCCGCAGTTTAAAAAATTACCACATCCCACTAAAATGAATAAATGAACAGTACACCAAAATGGGGAAAGAAAAAAAAACTTAATAAATGGAATAAGTGGGGTCTGACAGTGTGACATGTTAATTACCTTGTATTGCAGGACATTACAAGTCGCCACAAAACTATCTAAACCCACTAACTTGGCAGACCCCCACATAATACAAAACATCTCCAAGATGCAAAGCCATTTCACATACAACTGCACAGCTTTTTTTTTTGCTTTTTTTGTAACAGCCTGCATAATCCACTCACTAGATTATCAATACCTCTTCTTGCACCTTGCGGACACATTTGTTCCTCCTACTAGGTGATTGACAGGCTTATCTATCCATTTCCCAGTGGGGGGAGAGAATCCAAGGGCCCGATCATTTCCTGGCCAGTGTGACAACCTAATCAGACCATCCATTTCATTTGGAGGCAAAAGTCATCTGGAAGCAGGCCAGTCCATCAATACATTGCATCTTAACTCTCGCTCTCTCTCTCACAGGATGCAGTTGCAACTTTGGCCACCATAGTTTACAAAAGGTACATGCATTCTAGCAAATGCGAGTTGTGATTATACACCTGCACTCGTGAAGGTAGCAAACGAGCAGCAAGCCAGAACGCCTACCTCCTCCAATACGGATCCTCCCCTGCCTGATTCTTCCAGCAGCAGCCATATTGCTAATCAAGCATAGGATATCTTGGCTGTCAGGATTTACTGTTCTATCCCAGGGCTAAGTTTATGCATATACATAGTTTCAAGTTCAAAACCTAAAAAAAAAAAAAAAAAAACCTACCTTCTCGACACGATCTGCGAAAAGTCAATGTAGAGTCCATCTCATTTTTTATCTTGATCAGTGCATCAAGCACCATTGGCCCACATCTACAAAATACAAAAACAAAATGAAATGGGCATGCATTTTATTTACTTATACATTTATTAACTGGATAAGTGACTAGTCAGAAGACCCTTTGTCAGGCATGACCAGGCCACAAGGCAAAAATATAAAACAAAGTTACAGTAAACAGAAAGGAACTGGTACAGACAGCAAAAGGTGTAACAACTGCATACAGAATGCAACAGTACATAAAGGAGTACTATTGCAATTAATGGTACAAGGAATAAATGAATGAGCAAACACTGTACAGCAGTACATGCAATTCAGATATAAAACACAATTAAAAAACTTATATAATGAAAAGAATTGCATAGTAATGACCTGCTAGGTGTATTTTGATAGTCATGTGTATGCTGGCTGTCAAGCAAACAATCAACTACAAGTGAATAAAGATGAAATGTTTGGTTAGTAAGGAAGAAGGTATATTAACTGTAGCATTGGAAAGTTTGGTGAAAGTTCTACAAGTGCAGAGTGATGTAGGATGTGGACGAGTAGCATTTTCAAACTTGAGAGTTAAGTGACTGTTTATAGTCAATGCTGTTTTATGTTTACAACTTTGTAAGAACAGCTTAATTCCAAGACCTTCTACACAAGAACATTAACTGACCCACTAAACAGATTTTCCTTTAGTGCTACACATTTAGATAATGTTTCAAATACCCTTCACTTAAAACACAATTTCTTTGAGGTTACACTTCCTGAACATCTAACAAATAGACATACTGGCAGATCGTACACAGATGCTGTCTACGAAGAGGCAGGGCCTTGATTACATTGCACACGGAGGCATAAACATCACTTGCAAGTCCACTGCATGCTACCCCATGGACACTACGGGAACATGCAAGGGAAACTGATAAGGGCTAAGTATAGAAAACCCTTGACAGCTGCCCAAGGGACAGTTCCTTCAGATGGGTCTCACCATTTGCACATGGAACCGGCAAAAGATGATTTAATGGTTGGCAGGCAATGGTTGGGGCAAAACAAACAAAAGCCCAATGCACCTAAAACAACCTTATGTTCAGTGTAGAGGATAGTAAGACATCACACCGCACACAGTACCTGTAAAAATCCACACTAGAAGCAAAGGCAGTCCACTGCAAGAACAGTAAATATCATCAAAAGTAAGACAAAGCAATGTCTGCTGGAATCAGACATTAACAGTATATATAATATTCATTTAACAGTTCCAAACTGCAGCAAACATTCCAGCACTGAAGTAGAACACAAAGTCAATGGTCTCCATAAAACAGTGAACAGCACAGTCAATGAAAGACATCCAATCCACAGCACAAGAAATCCAGAGCCAAGTCCAGCACAAAGCAGTAACCACCAGCAGTAAAGACTTCCAATCTTCAAAAAGCAGATGCAGGTGGAAGTGCAGATCCACAAATGACAGTGATCCAGCACAACCATCCTGAAGAAGCCAATAAAAGCAGCAATTCAAGACTATGGTTCAAAGACAAAAACAGAGGTGTAAAACAAATTACTAAAGTCAAACACTAAGAGTTACAACAGCCCCAGTCTGTAAACTCTGCTGAATGGAGACAAAGTGAAAATATCCACAAACTCTGCAGACACTGCAGAACATGCATTAAATGTGCATAGTGAACTTCTACATCATTATGGCACCATTAAAATACCTGGACCTCTACTATAGGAGTTTTATGGTTTTACACAGTGAAGACTCTAGCTTGGCTAAACTTTGCTTGCAGTTCTTACTGAATGTTTTGTCTGTGCAGCCTTTTTATCCTTTGCTTGGATATTAAAATACCACCGGGTACCAAACATCTTCACCATATTGGCATTTTTTCCACTGCGCATACCACTGTAATGTTTCATCTGTTCTAAATATTCCAGTGTTCATGTTTCTGCCTGTATCCCATATAGCAGCTGAAAAAGCTGCCTTGGACCAGCCTACATACTTGGTTAATAAAGATAACTGTTCAGACATTTGCAACGAACAAAAATTGGAGAAATAAGTCTACTTACTCTCCCCTCCACACTTCTCAGAGAGAGCACTGTTTCAAATACTGCCAGTCTAAGTCAGTCAATGGAGATTCGTTGCAAAACATTTACTGTGCAAATCAGATGCATACTCTGAATCACATCCCAAAAGTCTGGCTAATCTAGGATGCATTCGTGTACTCACTTATTTCCTCTTGCATGAGTAGCTTTTGGGGCAGGCTGATAAGTCAAAGAACATTTCTACTTGTGCTGCCATATTGAGGATTTGTCTACTGTGCAACTAACCACTTGTTTTTAAAATCTTAATACTCAAAATTAAAAATAAAATGTCTGAAGTTGAAAAGGGCCTCTGAAGCCTATTGAATTGCTGCAACATCTGTCCCTTACTTCATCAGAAGTCCCATGCTCTGGAGTTTCTCATTTTCAATATCTCTCACTCAAGGAGTACAAAGGGCAGCTTAGGAAAAACTTTAAAGTGATACAGTCCCACAGATTGCCTATGTCAACACAACAAATCAATACACATCCTACTGAATCACTACACTGGCAATCCACTTTCGGCAACAACCACAACATTCCCCTATTACCAAGAATTACTCTGCCAGAGGCATACCTTTGAGAATTTACCTCTGCCATTCATCTTATGCCTATGCCTGCTCAATAAGTCTATAAAAGGCTAAGAAAGCTGCAAAAATAGAGTTCTATCATCACAGATGGCCTCACACCTCACTTTTTAAGACTGAGATTTATTATTTATTATATTTGTTGACTGGGCATGTCCAACTGGGCCAGAGGCCCATTTTCAGCAGAGACCAGGGGAGAAAAGCTCTGCAGTAATACACAACACAAATAAAAGCATTGTAACAGCAAAAAACATTAGTACAATAGAATTATTTTTCAGCATCAAGAAACAGTGCAAAACTAAGTACAGTTAACTAGAAGAGACCCAGGGAGAAAGCTCCACAGTAGTACAACACAACCAAGTAGCAGTAAATATAATACAAACAGTAAAACTGTACAATTACAGTAGCAGTAACAACCAAGTAGCAGTACATATAATTCAATCAGTAGAACTGTTCAATTACAGTACAGATTGAGCAAACACTAGACAGTATCTAAATTAAAATTTACAATAGGGAGGTTAAAAGGTCAGTTGAGAAAGGTAAAAGATGAACCTGGGGAATGGCAGGAGCACAGCCAGTGAATGGTAAGGCGTTTCTTTAGGAGTGATTTGAACTGCTCATGTGCTGTTTTTTTTGTTATGTCTGGAATGGTGTTCCAGAGTTTGGCTATTCTGTCTGAATAGAGAGAGTTGGCACGTTGATTGTGGGATACTTTTAATAAGAGTTTGTTGGAAGATCTGAGGGATCCGCTATTAGTATTAGGTTGAACTAAAGAGGAGATGGCAAGGCAGCTGTTAGGATGATAGATTATTCTGTGGGCTAGGATAGTTGATAGAGAGACAGAAGGTTGGGGAGCTCTAGCCAGTTTAATATTGCAAGAGCTGAGCAATGGTGGGATCTGTGTGCGAGATTAGTGGCAAATTTAGCAATCTTATGGTAACATGATTCTAGATTGCTGAAGTTCGTATATATATATATATATATATATATATATATATATATATATATATATGAGAGCCATAGATAAGGGTAGACAGAAGGTGCGTGCGAGCAGTGGCTAGACTGGCGTTGGGAGTTAGGAATGGCTTGGCCCTGTAAAGGGTACTTAGTTTGATGTGGACTTTTTTTGATGGTTTGGGCAATACGCATGTCAAATATGAAGTGGTCATCTATGGTAACACCTAAACGATTAGTATGGTCAGTGGGGGCAATTTTGGTACCATTTGCAGAGACTATTGATAGAGGGAGCTGGGAAGCCTTTTTTTTTTTTTTTTTTTTTTAATACTAAAAACTATGATTTTGGTTTTGTTGGGATTTAAAATAAGTTGGTGTTGGGAGAGGTAGGTTTCAATGTCCTGAAAAGAAGACTGCATTTTAAGTTGGAGTTCTTGGGGTGAGTGGGCTGAACAGATAAGGGTAGCACCTTCTGCATACTGTACTATGGAGGCACATTAGGTAGCTGTAGTGAGGGCGTTTGTGAATATGATGGAGAAGTGGTCCGCAAATAGAACCCTGGGGTGCACCCACAGCGATGGGGAGTAGGGGGAAAAGAGTTTTCCCACTTTGTAGCCTGTTGACGGTTGGAAAGATACACTCCCTTGCCTTACCTCTGCAGAATATCATAAACAGATCATTATTTGTTGATGTGCTCCACACCTCTAGAAAAATCTTCCATAGTGTTTCCCTTCCTGAATAAACATCTCTCTCTACTCTCAAAGGCCATGGCATCCCAAAAGCCCTGATATGAATTTAGTGTACTTAGGAAGAAAAAGGTCACTCACATCACCTGAGCTGCCACACTCTCCACTGTAATAGTGTGGAAGTTACAGTACCATTATTTTAATCCATTTCCAAAACTGAACCACTTAAATAAAAATGTTAGAAACTGTGGTAGTAACTGTGACTGAAGTTAAAGCAAGCGCCAAACAACGTCCATAGAAAGGGGTTTGCCCCACTGCACCTCTTACTTTACACAACCTCCTAGTCTGCACAACTGCTGGGAAAGTTTCACAATTTCATATAAACTGTTCATTGCTGGAGAATTGATAATCAGAAGCTTCATGCCAAGCATTAATTTAATTTCTACTGTGATGATGACACCCTTCTAGTCAGCCAGCCAATACCCTACAGTAATACTATGGCCATTATACCTGGTTCAGTGTTTTGGGACTTGCTCTAAGCTTCCAAAGGGTATGGCCTTCACCTTCCTGAACAGACACATGACTATCACCTACACCTGACACAGGCAGTTTCAGCCACTCCCCTCTTAGAATTAATTCGGCAAAACTTTACAAATACTCTTCTTAGCTCACAAAAAGAAAATGGCCTGCAAACTCGAGAGGTCATTTGGTATCTGCCAAGAAACCTCACCCTTTCTAACCTCAGAAAATACAGTAACAGTAGCCACAGGGGTTTTACTATTCCTTCAATATAGGTTACCCACTGCCAATATTAGTTTACTTTTTTCAGCAGAGAAGTGATGTAAACCAAGCTATGCATATTTAATAGTCAGGCCTCCAAATTTAAATACCACTGCATCATAATCAGTAACAGAAGGATGCTGCCAGTCATCCAAAAGACAATCCGTTTCCTAATGCACACTTTTTTTTTTTTTTTTACTGAATCACTTTCCTTCCCTAGACTCCATAGTCCAAGCAAAAACAATCTCCAAGCTACGCAAATCCTCATACAGTCCACTTGCACTAATCCATTCCCTCAACACAACAATGACACACAATATCACACTTGAGGGGTTAACAAAAAAAAAATTTTCTGGGGTCCTATGGTTTGAACTGGCACACATTAAAACATCTATCTCCAGTAATTTACATTACATTTGCCTGATGGTAGAAGGAAATAAACCAATCTACTCTGTTGTCTTCTGCCTATACCTAATTGGGATGCATGGCTAGGCTTAAAAGGCCCTTGTGGTCGTTAGTCTGGTAGACACTTATGAACCCTTGAACCTACTCCTCTATTTGCCCTGTACCTTTTTGAACAATTCCACAGATACCCACTTAATCACCAGTCCTGGCAGTCCATTCCATGGGTCCACAATCCCCTTTAAAAAGAAGGGGGACTGTACAGCCAAAAATGCTGCCCTACAAATTTATTTCTGTCACCCCTATTTAAGGCAACCATTTTGCATCTCACTGACATGATCCTGTGTACCCAAACCATGCCTCTCTACACCTTTTTTGGTTTCAAGTGAGAAAAACTAAAACTTCCCTAGTCGCACCCTTTTCTTTACAAAACATGTACACTTCTGGTGGCCTTCCTCTGGACTACTTCAAACCACCTGACTGCCCTCATCTTGTATAACCTGTAGAACTACGCACAGTACTCAAGGTGTGGCCTTTTCTTTTTTGCTTCTGAAATCTACCCCCCCCCCCCTGAGAATACATCACATCATTCTGCTGGCTACGGTCACTGCTCTTGCAATTTCTCTCGGTTTCTACCCCCCTGAGAATACAGCACTCTGCTGGCTACTGTCACCACCCTCGCCATCTCCTCCTGGTGTCCCAGTTCAGGTGTAGGCAACACTCCCAGATAAATTTTCCCTGTTTCTTCTGCTAAGTGAAATCTATCCCCCCCCTGAGAATACATCACATCATTCTGCTGGCTACGGTCACTGCTCTTGCGATTTCTCTCGGTTTCTACCCCCCTGAGAATACAGCACTCTGCTGGCTACTGTCTCCACCCTCGCCATCTCCTCCTGGTGTCCCAGTTCAGGTGTAGGCAACACTCCCAGATAAATTTTCCCTGTTTCTTCTGCTAAGAGTTCCACAAAAGTGGCTATGGAACAGGTACTCTGCATTTCTCTACACAGAGTCATTTAACCATATATGAAATGTAGTTCTTTAACCTTGATGCTATCTCAAACCTCTATTTTTCCTAGAAGCCATGAAGGATCAAATCAAATGCCTTGCAAAAATCCAGGCAGACTACCTTACAAGTACTTGTCAAGTTCTCCTGTAACATTCATAACATTTAAAACAAGACTAAGTGATTACTGTATTAAAACACATACATAACTGCACATCTGATACTCTAGCAACTGAAGTTCAGGCAGTATAAACAATGCAGCTACACCAAGTATAAACAATGCAGCTACACCAAGTATCTTGTGTTTTTGTATTTCACAATTAGAACCAAGTCACAGCTGAAAAGGGTCTGTAAGTCCCAATCTACTCTCTTATAAAAAAGTTCAAAGTGCATCCCACTCTCAAAAGCTAATACTTTTGGTCCATTCTTCCTCAGACTTTACCAACATCACCTAATGCCTGCAGTTGAGCCACCCTGCACAAGACCTCTGATAAAATCACATGATGTTCTTAGAATTCTGAAGCTTTTGCCAATGCTCTGCAGAAAAAGTTAGCCAGAAGTACACCCAAACCGACACAATGTACGTGAAGTGGAGACGTACATTTTTCCATTAATTTCTACCCACACCTTCTTCTGCTTACTGCCTTGCTCATTCAGTAATACAGAAAAATTTGACATATTCTATCTTAAATTAGACATACAGTGGATATAAAGTGTATACACCCCTGTTAAAATGCCAGTTTTTTTTTTTTTTTTTTTTTTTTTTTAAATCACAACAAAGAGAGACACCACAATAAATAATTTCAAAACTTTTCCTACTTTAATGTGACCTATAACCTGTACAATTCAACTGTAAAACAAATCTGTTAGGGGAATATTTAACTGAACTGGCAGTTTTAACTCTGCTGTTTGTTATTTGCTAGTAATTACAGGTGTGGGGGTAGCCACATTCTTTGATTTCCTGTCCTTGCCTATTTAAGTGGTACAGTGTGAAATATTTTCTGCTTAAAAACCTCAGCTTTGGCCGGCTAAGAACTTGGTTATATTCAACTGGACGTATAAGAGAATTTAAGTACCTTTATCTGCACTTTAAAAAAAAAAAAATACAGTATTTAATTTGATTTAAACTGTGTTGAAGGAATATTTAACTGAACTGGCAGTTTTAACTCTGCTCTTCAGTTATTCCCACCCACCCTCCCTGTTTTTGTTTTGGTGTTAATCTTAGCGGCCTTGAAACTGCCCGCCCCTCAGCCTGCCTCTGGGCCCATCTCATTTGCTCACTCAACTGAGTGCAGTGAGATCATATTCTGACTTCAGGCACTCCTACTGTGTACAAAGAGAGCATCTGGGAAACAGACAAAAATAAATAAATAAATAAAGCTCATTTCCTGCCTTTCCTGTTAAGTGGTATAGATTATTTGTAGGCTTCTGAGCCCCCAAGCCCTTCTGTGTTTGAGGGAAGCCTTCTAGCTTGTTTTTTTTCCTTATAATTAGCCAGTTTTCTAGTTTCAGCACTCAAATCTGTTTCTTTGATCTCAGTACTTGTTCAGATTAAAAAAGAAAAAAAAAAATTCATCTGCTTTTACTGTACTTGTGTTTCTACCTACTTCATTTTACTTTTGCATCATCTTAAAAATACTCAGTTGTATTTATTACTGCTTGGTGTAACTCATTCTAAGCCTTTTGGTTTAAACACTTGGGCTTTGGACCAGTTGTTTTGCACTGAGAGGGTTTGTGGTCTGCACTGTTGTGGCAGAACAGGTAGCTTACATCCTTCTAGGTTGGGAACTGCTGATTGAGGGCTCAGTGTCTGTTATTCTAAAAGTGTATTAATTCCGGTTTAAGCACTTGGGCTTTCAGGCCAGTTATTTTACATTAAGAGGGTTCGTGGTCTGCACTCTTGTGGGAGGAGAGGCTGGACTCTGCCCTTCTGAGCTGGGAATTTCTGGTTAAAGGCTTATAGTGCATGCATATCTGAACTGCTTCTTACTGAAGTTGGTGCGCCTTGTTTGCTGTGGCATAGACTGGATTCGGGCCTGCTGGATTCTAGCTTTGTTTGTGTAACTTGAGCACTAATCCAGACATTCTTTAAAGTATTCAATTGTATTTATTACTGCTTGGTTGTAACTTGATTAAAGTGTAGCTATCATTCTAAGTCTTTTGGATTAAGCACTTGGGCTTCAGACCAGTTGTTTTACATTAGGAAGGTTTGTGGCAAGCACTGTGGTGGCAGGACAGGTAGCTTTCATCCTTCTAAGTTGGGAACTGCTGATTGAGAGCCCAGTGTCCAAGTGTATTAGTTCTGGTTTAAGCACTTGGGCTTCAGGCCAGTTATTTTACATTAAGAAGGTTCGTGGTCTGCACTCCTGTGGGAGAAGAGGCTGGACTCTGCCCTTCTGAGCTGGGAATTTCTGGTTAAAGGTTTATAGTGCCCGAATATTTGAACTGCATCTTACTGAAATTGGTACACCTTGTTTGCTGTAGCACAGACTAGATCCAGGCCTGCTGAATCTAGCTTTGTTTATATGCTTGTTGTTTGTTTGCTTATTTCCCTGGAACGCTAATTCCACCTAATCTGTGCTTCTCAGCGCTTCTGTGGATCACTAGTGATATCTGCATTGCTTACTGTACTTATTTCCTTGTTTCACTTGAAAGAAAGTTACTGTTTGTCGTTTCTGCATTTAGTTACTTGTAACACATTGCACTCAAGTTACCTGGCACTTGCTCACTAAAGCAATTATATAAAAGTCAGCACTAAAAATTAAAAGCACTACACCCTCACTCCCCACTGGCCCTTGTTTTCAATTATTAAGGAATTCCCAATATTATTCTAGCATGTCCAAAGGTCAGTTGTCAATCTCCTCTCCGGTCCAGCTGGTGAATCTGGGAATCTTGAGGCAATGTTATAAACTGCCTCATGTACACAGACAACCCTCTCCTCCTCCCACATAACACAAATACTTGCGAGAGATGCAGCTATTTAGCCAAACTGGAGGCTGAGCTCTCTCAACTCAGGACTGGCAAGACCGGACAGGAGGAGAAGGCAACTACACACACACACACACCACAAAACCAGCCTCACACAATGCTACCACACCACTGAATCAAACACAAACACACAAAGACATACTCGGAGGCCCTGAGTAAAAATTTACCTAAACAGCAGAGGCCTCCAAAGCAGACACCCAAACAACTGCTACCTCAAGACACCCCACAAGCAACACATAAACCACAAAATCAGTGTGCAAAGCAGTCACAGCCCTTAAGGCCAAATACAACACCAAACATACTTGTCATAGGTGACTCCATAGTCAGACACACTGACGTCCCACTCACCAGGCTGAACAAGGAGAGGGTCACAGTAATCTGCCTATCGGGCGCTAGAATCCGCCACATAACACAAGCACTCAGGTCACTCCACGGCAAGTACAAATATGACACAGTCATTGTCCATGCTGGTGTGAACGACCTGAGACGTACCTCCCTGGACTACATGAAAAGTGACAGAGGAGCTCTCTGATTATGTAGCCCAGGCAGGTATGACCCTGACCCTGAGCAGTATCCTTCCTTCACCAAGAATGATGCCACAATATAGAGACAAGATGATCAGCTTTAACAATTGGCTTAATGTCTGGTGTCATTCAAAGGGGATCCAGTGTCTGTCTGCCTGGGATGACATGCTTGACAAGCCACGCTGCTTCGCAAGGGACGGCTTGCACCTGTCACCCCTGGGATTCCGGATATTGGCTAAGGCTCTTGCCACCCCCATAGTGCCTTTTTTAGGCAAGGCTCAAATTCTAAACCTACCACCATAGAAAACAAAAATGGGAAGAAACTGAGGGTAATGCTGCTCAATGCCAGAAGTCTAAATCTCAAAATGCACGCACTTGAGGCCCTTCTCAGTATGGAGAACATCGATGTCTGTGCTGTAACTGAAACCTGGTTCAAGGCTCCTGAGAGCACCCCGGCACTATTAGGTTTTACCTCATATCATGCGTTCCGGCCCCAAAACCCGGACCACACCACAAAAGGAGGGGGTGTATCCATATTCATAAAGGATACCCACACCTCCAGGTTGGTGGCAATGCACGCAGCTTCGGAAACCATCCAGGTGCAACTAACCATAGGCAAAACTGCTCTACAAATTGTAGCATGCTAGAGGCCACCCTCTCAAACTCAGGAACCCCACACAGCCTTCCTGAAGACACTGGAGGGTATAAATGTATCTCCAAACACCATCATATTGGGTGACTTCAACTACCCGAATATAGACTGGGAACATTACTCAAGCCCTAACTTTCTAGCCCAACGGTTCCTGGAGTTCATAAATTCAAATGCCATGGAACAGCTAGTCACTGTTCCCACGAGAGAGAAAATATACTAGATCTCATTATCACAAACATGGGGACAAAATGCTCCACACCGAAGTATATCCCTCATTGGTGAGATCTGATCATAAACTAATCTCACTGGAAATCCACATCCCGCCCCCCCCCCAAACAAAAAAGACCACAGTGAAGAACTTCTCTAAAGCAAACTTCACACTACTCAAGACTGGTGTGGTATCCTTCAAGGCCCCTGAGCCAGTGGAAACCACAACCCAAGCTGCGGAAGCCCTTACAAATGCCTTCTATGAACATCTCCAGGACTGCATGGATCAGGCAATCCCAAATAAAACCAAGACTCTTTCCACAAAGGGCAAACGTCCAGTCTGGTGGACCCCAGCCATTAACAAACTTTACAATAAGAGGAGAAAGCTATTACATGATGGAACAAAATCCATAAAAGGGAAGTCACCCCTGATCATTATTAGTAAAAAATACGAGCACTCATAAAATCAACTAAGGCCAATTTTGAGAGAAAAATTGCCATGGATTCAAAGGACAATCATAAGGCCTTTTTCAGCTATGTTAGGAACCTGGGTGGAAACTCCCAGATATGCTCAGAATTAGTCCAAAAGGATACAAAAATCACTGAACCCACAGACATTGCCAACATACTGGCAGACAGGTTCAGTGCAAACTTCACCCCTCTCCCCCCCTAAAGGAGGGATAACTATCCCAGCAGAGTGTAGCCTCCCAGACATCTCAAATGCGCAGGTGAAAGCTGCTCTCTCTAAAGCTAAAAACACAGCATCAATGGGACCGGATGGTGTCCCCGGCTGTGTGCTACACGAGCTAAATGAGGAATTAAACCCGCACATAAGGCAGCTGTTTAATCTCAGCCTTACCACAGGATACGTGCCCAAGGAGTGGCGTACGGCAACTGTGGTCCCACTCCACAAAGGCGGTGCCTCTACAGACCCTGGTAATTACTGCCCCATAAGCTTAACAAGTCTAGTCTGCAAAGCTATGGAGAGGATCATAATGGAGCTCATAAACAAAGATATAGGGGACTTGCAGACATTGGACCCGACCAGTTTGGCTTCGTCAAGGGCAGATCATGCCTTTTGAACTTGGTCGACTTCTTTGAAACAGTCACCAAGGCCATTGATGAGGGAAAGGCAGTCCATACAGCCTACCTTGACCTTGCAAAGGGTTTCGACACAATACCCCACTTGGGTATTGTAGAAAAACTTACCAGCTTAAATGTAAACCCATATGTCACAAGATGGGTTGCAAACTGGCTTAAGGACAGAACCCACAGGGTTAGAGTTGCTGGCGCTATGTCAGACTCCAAGCCGGTCACAAGTGGTGTCCCACAGGGCTCGGTCCTTGGCCCCCTATTGTTCGGCATCTACTTCTCAGAAGTACAGGCCAACATGGGAGGACTTTGGCTGACAAAGTTTGCAGACGACTGCAAACTGGGCACCATAGTGGAAAGTGCATCGGACAGGGATATCCTTCAGAAGGGACTCACAGAAACAGATAGCTGGTGCCAGAGCCATGGCCTGAAGTTAAACGCCAAAAAATGTATAGTCATACCCTTCGGGAAAAACAAGGTAACCCCAAGCTACCATATAGGTGGCAATCCACTAAGCACAGAAGAGGTTATCAGGGACCTGGGGACCCAGGTTGACAGCGGCCTTTCTTTTGACACTCACGTTGCTAAAGTGGTTAGAAAGACCTTCTACATTGCCCACCTGATCATGAAGGGATTCACATCCAGATCTAGTGAGGTCATTGTTCCCCTGTACTCTTTACTTATCAGACCAATGATCAAGTACAATGCCCCATTCGGGATGTATCTCACCCGACATCTGCAGCAATTGGAGAGACCCCAAAAGTTCCTCACCAAAAGGATAAAGGGACTCCAAAATGTGTCATATGCTGCCAGATTGAAGAAACTCCAGCTCTATTCAGTCGCATACCGTCTGCTCAGAGGTGACATGTGCCTGACATACAAGGCCATGTCCAACCCGGAATTAATGGACATGCTCCACCTCAAAAAAACCAAATCCACCAAAACCACTAGAGCAAGCGACTTAAACCTTAGCACGGATATAAATAGGACGTGCTAGAGGGATAGATTTATCACTCAGAGACTCCCTATGCTGTGGAATAAAATCCCGGTCCATGTGAGGCAGAGCACCTCGCTGGCTCTGTTCAAGAGAAATCTTGACCTGTGGATGGGAGATCGTAGGTTTACCCCGGGAATCATCTCTGTGTCACTGCTGGACAGAGGCACAACAAACTAATGGGTACAGTATTTTTTCATATAAGGGGTGGCGTAAGCCACAAAACTTTGGGCTAGGCTTATAAATGCCTTAGGGCAGATAGCCTAGTATAAGCCTATGAACCCATGAAAAATATAAAAAATAAAAAGCATACAATAAGCTGGTTGCATACACGTGCACACCCTTAAACTAATATTTTGTTGAAGCACCTTTTGATTTAATTAGAGCATTCAGTCTTCTTGGGAAGGAGTATATCAGCATGGCACATATTGACTTTGCAATATTCTCCCACTCATACTTGCAAAAGTGCTCCAAACCAGTCAGATTCCAAGGGCATCTCTTGTGCACAGCCCTCTTCAGGTCACCCCACAGATTTTCTATTGGATTTAGGTCTGGGCTCTGGCTGAGCCATTCCAATTTTCTCCTGGTGAAGCCATTATTTTGTTGATTCGGATGTATGCTTGGGGTCATTGTCGTGTTGAAAAGGTGAAATTCCTCTTCAGCTTTCTAGCAGACGCTTGAAGGTTTTGGGGCAACAGTGACTGGCATCTGGAACTATTCATAATTCCCTCCACCTTGACTAAAGCCCCAGTTCCAGATGAAGAAAAGCAACCCCAAAGCATGATACTGCCACCACCATGCTTCACCGTAGGGATGGTGTTCTTTTGGTGATGCAATGTGTTGTTTTGCACCAAACGTACCTTTTGGAATTACGGCCAAACAGTTTGTCCTTGGTCTCATCAGACCACAGCACATTTTTCCACATGCTTTTGGGAGACCGGATGTATTGTTTTGCAAACCTCAGCGGGGCCTGGAGGTTTTTCTGTGTAATTAAAGGCTTCCGTCTTGCAACCCTACCCCACAGCCCAGACATATGGAGAATACAGGAGATTGTTGTCATATGTAGTACACAACCAGTACTTACCAGAAATTCCTGCAGCTCCTTCAGTGTTGCTGTAAGTATCTTGGCAGCCTCCCTGACCAGTTTTCATCTCGTCTTTTCATCAATTTTGGAGGGACGTCCAGTTTACATCACTATTGTCCCATATTTTCTCCGCTTTTTGATAACTTGTCTTCACTGTGTTCCATGGTATAGCCAATGTTGTGGAAATTTTTTTCTACCCTTCTCCTGACACCTTTCAACAATGAGATCCCTTTGATGCTTTGTAAGCTCTCTGCGGACTATGGATTTTGCTGTAGCAGGCAACTGAGTAAAGGTCAGGAAAATCCCACTAGGACAGCTGAACTATATCTAGGGTTAATCAGAGTCGCTAATTGATGGCAGGTGTGCACCAAGGAAGACTGGATGCTGTAATTAAATCAAAAGGTGCTTCAACATAGTATTCGTTTAAGGGTGTTCACACTTATGCAACTAGCTTATTGTACGTTTTTTATTTTTTATAATTTTCCCCTAGCAGATTTGTTTTTCAATTGAATTGTACAGGTTATAGGTCACATTAAAAGGTGGGAAAAGCTTTGAAATGATTCATTGTGGCCTAACAGGGGTGTGTACACTTTTTATATCCACTGTATGGGCACACAATGTTTCTAATTAAGTCATGGGACATTGAAATTCAGCAATTTCTGCCAATGCTCTGCCAAAAATTTCAGCAATTTCTGCCAATGCTCTGCCAAAAATTAAAGATTTGCCATCATCCAGCTTCAAAAACAAGACATGGCACATACTGCTGAAACATTCAGCGAGTTGAAGGTATTTACTTAATAAATTAACGGGATAATCTGAAAAAGAAGGAAATATAGGTCTTACTGGTAAGCCTGGACAAATTATTGCAATGTATAATAGTTAAGAATAGAAGAATGACTTCCTTTTCATTTATTCTTGCATCATTCTTAAAGGAAGAAAAATGGTAAATTTAATATGGTAAGTTACAATTTGCCTCTTCATTCCAAATGTGGATCGCAGATCACATACATGAGGAAGCGAGGCAGTTCACCACTAATGCCACTTAATTCTGCTACCACTTTTTCAGATGGTGGGGGAAAGTAATCACTGCCAAATGACAATGATGGTAAGTACTCACGTATTTAGGTCTACTTCGTAGGTCTGCATGTGTGGCTTGTCGCCAGGTTTATCAGGATCCCATCTGTAAATCGAAAATGACTTAATCCGGGAAGCTGCGGGAGCAGCTACTGTTGCAGTCTTTGCTCCTCGGGAGACCTAAAGTAATAAAACAATTAGGATAGACAAACATTTCTTTCAGGATGCTAAAGCATAAGGAGAGAAAAACACTAACATTACTAAACAACTCTGTTAATATTAGATTATCTCAAAAAGTTGCTCATCGATTTACATTGGTTTAATCATTTCTGGACAAAGATGCACACTGCATAAGTAAAGCCTGCAGTCCAAACAGTTTTTGCAATTTTTGTTTATTTATCCTTCATTGACTGGGCTAACCACACTAGGCTAGTGGCTTCTCTCCAGGAGATGAGGTGGTATTTCTATTACTAGGGGAAATTTGGCCAGGGCATCAGGGAACTTCCGCTATTGTTTTCAATATGTTGTTGTATCTTTCAGCTTTTCCTGGTTAGGGGTTGCCACAGCGGAACTCCGGTCCGCTAATGACTGGCAGTAGATTTTTACGTGCCGAGTTGCCAGCCCTGACGCACAACCTTCAACGAAGGTACGCCCATTCACGCACGTCTCCACACAGAAGATGCTCTAGCTGAGAATCGAACAAGACAACGTCTTACTGTGAGGCGACAACGCTACCATCATATTGTTTTCGATAAGTGCCAGTGATATTTTACATTCACTTAAGCTTCTATCGACTCAAGCAGATGGGACCTTGGTTTAACATATCTGAATGCCAACCTACCGAGGATGGTTGCAATCACCCATTGCTGCTCTACAATGTCAGCAATCCAATCACCTGGATTCGGAAAGGAACAAGCAGCTTTATGATCTTACAGCATGAAAGGCGTATAGGCTACCTTTTGCTCCACTGACACTGCACTGAGTTCTCTTTGTTAACTATCTTTAGTGTTTTGCTTCAGAAGAATCTATTTAGAAATGTCACATAACTAATAAAATGAAGTTCAAAAAGTAATTCCACAATATCAGGAACAATGGTAGCCAAACTTGTCCAATCTAAAATGCAGGAAAATATTATATTTAGTCTTAAAACAATGCACTTAAGCAACTACTTTCGACCCACACAAGAATGAAGAACACTACTGCAAACAACTGCTAGCCTATTATAAAACCTACAGCAGTACACATTTCTATTTCTGTATACCACTCTATACAAAGAAAATGTCATGGCAGTAATGCAAGCTTCGAATACTTAAGACGGGACTGTGTGTTTTAACTATGCAAATAAACTTCAGTATATGAAGTTTTTAAAAGATGATAAATCAAGCTAAAATAAATATTTACTCTAGTTAACTGCAGAAGTTTAACAACAGCTATTTGCTGAAATGTTAGTCTGCCTGCTTGACACAGGCAGCCTGACATTTATGAATGTGTTTAACAAGCTGAATCAGAGAGACCGAGATGCCTATTTAAAACATCCTTTCTGTGAAAACAAAAAGACCAGAAGTGCGACATAAGAACTACTGTGCCAATATAACAAACAATAAAAAAGGTTTAAAGGACTGCACATTTATCAGGAAGTTTTTATTGCAAGGAACTACTGATTTTTTTTTTGTTGACGTTACTCTAGGATATGTTAGTTCAGAGAAGACCTCAGTAAAACT
>NC_056728.1:1792871198-1792888698 GCF_019279795.1 Protopterus annectens | reverse complement strand
TGCTCCCCCACACTACCTCAGATTGAGTTTGCCCATAGCATAAAAGACCAAAGATTTCTATCCTAAATAAAGGCAATCATCCAAGACTATGAGAAACGAAAGAAGTAGCTCAACCTGAAGGAACAGAAGTTCCTCAGAGTTCCACCAGGTCTCCCAAAGTCTGGAAGGGGGAAGGGATTGTTTATGAAAAAAATCAAGATGGACAACAGAGGGAACGCTTCTTTATCTAATGCTGCCATCTTCATTTTCATGAACCTGTGGGACAGAGACCCCAGCAACTAAAAACCCAAGGTAGCTCTAATGGAAGGATATTCTGGAGTACAACACAGCCAAAGGCACTCCTGCTTCTGGATACAATATCCAACTTATAATGCAAAACAAAATGTATGAGGATTTGACCAGGAAGCTGCATCACAAACATCTTCAAATCAAAACCCTGGACCAAAAGGCTTGAGATGTTGCCATAGACCTTGTAGAATGGGATTTAATAGGACCTGGCAAGAGTATGTTTCTGGCCGAACAGACAAAGGAAATGCAGTCTCTCAATCAACTAGACAGAATAACCTTTGTAATGGATTTTCCATTCTTTCCTTCAGCAAAGGATACAAATCAACTGTTCAAATTTCCTGAAGATTTGGTTGTGTCCAAGTAGAAACATAATTGGCTATGTACATCCAACAACTGAAGGGTGTACTCGTTTTCTGTAATTATCAGAATAACTGAAGACAGAAGATTGACAGACTGACTTATGTTCCACTCCTTGGCTACCTTAGGCAAAAAGGATGGGTTTTGTATGTAAGGTTTCGAACACAGCTGAAGGTAAAACAAACTAACGCACACACAAGAGAGCAAGTGCTTTCACAGTGTGCTCTCACCGCTTCATCAGACTGTTCTAAACTAGTAACAAATGCAGTTAAATACCATAGGTTATAATTAGTCAATTAAAGCAGAGATAAAAGCATCAATTATCGAAGAGAAAAATGTCACAACAAAAAAGCAGGCAAATGAAACATAAAAAAGATAAAAAATATATAATAAAAAATATGTATAAAAAAATCAATCCTATACTCAGTGTTTGAGAGATCTAGCTTTTAATAAAGGCTTAAGAGAGAGACAACTTCATTAAGACCTGGTATTTTATCAGCATTGAGAGACAGAATCCATTTTTGCTCTGCAGATTCTGTGCGATTCCCAAGATCTCCCCCTCAAACTCTCAGGAATGATCTCTAGCACAAGGAATTTAAAATTATGTTCCTGTCCATGGCACATAATATGCTTAGCAAGGGCATTGGTGTCTTTCTTGTTTCTAATGTCTCTCTGATGTTCCAGCACCCTGTCTAAGTTGTCTGTTATTCATGCCTACATAAAAAGCATGGCAGAAAGTGCAGTAACTAAAATAAACAATGTTCTTAGTCCTGCAATCAGCATAAAAGTTTGTGTCCATTTTAAAATGCATATTAAGGTGCATGTAAGTAGGACTAGAGTGTGTAAACTTGCAGGCTGTGCAATTCCTGCATTTAAAAGTACCAGGCCTCTCTGACTGTAAAACCTTGTTAAAAGTAGAAGTATTGTAGCACAGATGCCTTTTCAAGGATCTGTTATTCTTAAAAGAAAAAAAAAAAGTGTGGAACAGCATCTATGGCATTTCTTAACTCATCTACAGTATCCAAAATGCCCCAGTTCCTTTTGACAATATCACATATACTAACATCAGAAGAATATGCGAGAGGAAACCTAATCAATCCTGTCCTTTGTTCTGTAGCTATGGCTTCAGTGTTAGGTGCAGCAGCGTAATAAAGCCTGCATTTACCCCCTCTCTCCTTATACGCATCAGTAATACAACTGTCAATATCCTTTTCCTTGTGACCTCTATCTAGAAAATCCATTTTCAAGGTCTCCAGGGCCTTGGCAAACTGTTGGTCATTATTACGGAGTCTCACGACCCTGTAACATCTGCCCCTTAACAACATTTCAGGTGACATGCCTAGGATGCATGCTAGCTCTATGGAGCAGATTATTCTTTGTGGGTTTCCTATAAATACTAGTTACTAGGCTAGTCAAATCAGTTTTGTTCACCTTAACATCAAGAAATTCAATTTCATCAAAAGAATATTTAAAAGTAAATCTTAAAAAATCTGTAGACTGATGTAGAAACTCTATAAACTGCGTGAGACTCTAAACTGACCCCCTCCACAACAAAAAAAAAAGTCAACAAATCTTACATACCATAAGATCAGAGAAGCCCTCAGCTTGAAATAATGTCTCTCCCATTGTACCAAACAAGGTTGGCGTAGCTGTTGGCACAAGCTGTCCCCACTGCCACGCCAAACTTCTGTGCATAAAATTGATCTTCAAACAAAAAGACATTGTTTTCTAAAACCAATTCTGAAAGGGTACAAATTAAATTGATCTTGTCCTCAGTAAAACAATGGTTGACATGCATACATTTCCTGACATTTTCTATACCCCAAGTATTGGGGATCACAGTAAAGAGTGACTCTACATCCATTGTCACTAAAAGATAATCAGCACTCAGATCAGAAGTAGCCATATACAATCTTTGTAAGAAGGTCCTAGTATCTTTTAGGGCGGTGTCACAAGTGTCCAACAGAGAATGCAAATTCTTTTCAATGTAAATAGAAAGTGGCTCAGTTACCCAACCTTTCCCAGACACTATTGGGCGCATGGGTGGCAGTGTTAGATTTTTATGCACTTTGGGCAAGCCACAAATGATCGGTACACGTGGTTGCTGTACCTCAAAATATTTAAACAACTTATCGATCATACCAGTCATAAGCAGATCGAAAATAAGGAAGGAAACCTTCTCGGTTATACCATAAACAGCAGTTTTAGAAATACAGACATAAGGGGTGTCATCACACCACAATTTATGCATTTGTGTTTGATATAAGTCCTTGTCTAACACGACAATTCCACCACCCTTATTTGCTGGTCTAATCTCCAAGGATTTCAAGTTCTCGAGTTTGAGGGCTGCATATTCATCATTAAGATTAAAGTATCTCTTTTCTATTAGATTTGAATTCTCTTATTTGCTTCTCAAGTCTGAATAAAGGTCTCCAGCTTGGCATTGGGTGGTGGGATAAAAGTGCTGGGTTTTCTAAAGGAAGCAGTGTCAGTGTTAACAGTGTCAGGTAGCATGGCTTTCAATGTAAGAGTCCTACCAAACAATCTAAGATCAGTTAAGACACTAGTTAGCTCGGCTTCTCTGGCAGAGATGAATGATAAACCTTTGTTCAGCAATGCTAACTGTGCAGCAGTAAGCTGTACAGAGGAAATATTAAAAACTAAACTGTTTACCTCCTTTTCCGTTGGCCTGTTAGGTTCACATTCATTTCTGTACTTGGGAGGCAACAAGAGTCTGCCCTTCGTCCCTCGATTCTGTGACCTGTCCCTGATAGGAAAAGGGCTCTGCAGCTGAAAAGAAGTGATAGCCCCAAGTCTGGCTCCAGTGTTAACATTAGTAGTGGAGTCACCATTATCGTCAGAATGGGACTTCCTTTTTTTTTTATGAAGATGCATCAGGGGTGCTACCTCAGCGGTACTATGGTGGTGTGATGACTCAGCTCCTCTTCCCGGTCGGTCGACTAAGCCAGTTCTGTGGAGTTGGCATTCGCGGCTCCTCCCATTAAAGATACAGGCCGATTCAGAGAGTCACTGGTAGTTTCACACAAAGGATCCGATGTTTGTGGTGCATCTTCAGAGTTCACGGCTGGTGGGGGTTACTTCTACCCCATGCAAAAACCGCTCCAGTAGTAAAATCTTTGATGTCACATTGCAATTTCTTTATTTTAGTAGACTGTAACCTCTTCTCATAAGCCAGGATGTCATATAGGTTATCAGGTTTGTCCCCCATAATATCAGCAGGAAAGAAACTATAAATTTCATCCTGCAGAACTGAGATCTGACATTACAATTCTTTCTCTTCTGGAAGAAAGAATTCTATAAGAAGTTCCAAGTAGCCAGAGCTTGCTTGCAAGTTAAATGACTGCCATTTCATCAGCAGGTCTGGATATACATTACCATAGCTAGGCAAACTGAGAATTCTTAGGCCCCTGGGTACAACCTTACGCTTTAAATATGCTTCCAGATGAAATCGCTGCCATTTTAGCCATTTAAATAAGCTTATTTTCCAGTTCTTTAAATTTGTTCATGAAAAGTGGGTAAGTCTTATCTATATCCAAATTATCTGTAGAAGTCAAAGAAAGGTCAGTAACAAGGAGGGGGGGGGGTTGGATACAATTTCCATAATGTTGTTAAGGCGATCACTAGCCACTTTGTTGACTGAAGAAGCTTTCCTGGCAGGATTAAAAGTCAGTTCAACATCATTGCCTTTTGCCATGCTTTATTCTCAACCAAGAGATTCAAAAGTGTAAAAAGTACGCTGAGAATAGCAGTAACATGTAACTACTAAGAAAAACAATATATATATATATATATATATAAATATATATAAATATATATATATATATATATATATATATATATATATATATATATATATATATAAATAAAAGCTAGACCTCTCAAACACGAGTATAGGATTCTCTTTTATACATTTTTTAT
This sequence comes from Protopterus annectens, assembly GCF_019279795.1. Classification (NCBI taxonomy): domain Eukaryota; kingdom Metazoa; phylum Chordata; order Ceratodontiformes; family Protopteridae; genus Protopterus; species Protopterus annectens. Next base: position 1,792,884,114 of record NC_056728.1, on the reverse strand, counting down.
CTTTTTTATACGTTTCATTTGCCTGCTTTCTTGTTTTGACATTTTTCTCTTAGATAATTGATGCTTTTATCACTGCTTTAATCGACTAATTAACTTATGGTATTTAACTGCATTTATTACTAGTTTAGAACAGTGATGAAGCGGTGAGAGCACACCGTGAAAGCACTTACTCTCTTTTGTGTGCATTAAAGTTTGTTTTATCTTCAGCTGTGTTAGCTTAGGTACTTTTTTGTTTTTCTTAGTAGTTACTTGTTACTGTACCAATCTATTTTTATTCTCAGCATACTTTTTACACTTTTGTATGTAAGGTTACCTTGTCTTTGTGAAAAATTAAGTATGGGAATTTAGAAGACCAAGCCTGAAGTTCGGACACTTTTTGCGGTGGTGATGACCACTAGAAAAAGGGTCTTCCAAGACAGAAATTTTAAGTTAACTGTAGACACTGGCTCAAAGGGAGGATGAACCAATGGTTGCAGAACCACAGTCAGGTCCATTGGAGGGGCAGGGTCTTTGATCGGTGGGCAAAGCAAAAAGGTGCCTCTAAGAAATGCTTTACAAAGTTTAGATGATGCCTTGGGGGGGGGGGGGGTCTAGGCCTAAACGAAATTTGGAAATAGTTGCAAGCTGAACCTTAATGGTGTAGTACCTAGCACCATCAAGAGAGATCCCTAAAAATCCAAAATAACCATAACAGGAACCATAAAAGGGTCTACCCGTTTCTGATGCGCCCAAATGGAGAATCTTTTCCATTTAGTTGTATAAATCCTGCGAGTTGAAGACCTAAGGGACATCAGAATTTTTTGGACAGGGGAAGAAAGCCTGGGACAACTTGCCATCATCAGAATTGGAGAAGCCATGTGGTCAGCTTAAAACCCTGAAGGTCTGGATGGGGATGCCCTGATGGGCAACAAAGAAGGTCTGGAATCGGCTCCAACCTCAACCACGGGCATATCAAGTGAGACTAAAGAAAGGTGAACCAGAAGGGGACAAGGAGGATTACCTTGTTCTTCAACCAGACAGCCTTCTCTAAAAACGTAGGAATTAATGGCAGAGGAGCGAAGGCATAGAGGAGACAGGGAGGCCAAGCATGGACTACAGCGTCTCTGGGTGACCGTCCCTGAAGAGGGATCAAGGCAAAGTACCTGCTGCATTTGTTGTTGAGGGGATGCAAACAGATTGCAGCAAGGTTGAGCCCATTTCCGAAAGATCAAATCTGCTGTGAATTGATTCAGAAGAGGCATCAGTAATACTTGGCTGAGCCTGTCCGCTAATATGCTGGACTCTCCAAAGAGATCACCCACTGCCACACCCTCACTGCTTCCCCAACATAGGGGGTAGAACCCGATTACCCCTGTTTGTTCACGTACCAAACCTCAGACAAATCGTCCGTTTGTACAGCAAACTTCCTCTTATCCAGTCTCACGGGACTGGACCTCAGGCTAGATAAACAAATGGCTAGTTAAAAATCAGAAAATGCATACAAAATAGCATTTATAAGTTATTAATCAGCTAGAATAACAGGATTTGTGTTAGCATGCATTTTTCTAATGAATATGAAGTCTAAACCTCAAATGCCTGTCATTATTTAGCCCAGAGGAGATGGAAGTGCTGTTCTTCTCTGCGGTCTTTTGCTAGAACTACGGTAGAAATTTGATGGCCAGTTAAAGACAGGCTGGATAAGAGGCAGTCTACTGTACTGCAATGATCATTTCAGGTAGAAGGCTGTGAAGACCTTGCAACACTAGAAGAACCACCCTCATCTCCAGTACATTGATATGCAAGTTGGTCTCCTGGGGCATCCACTCGCCTTGAACTGTTTGACCCAGACAATGCCAACCCCCATCTGGAAGGCATCAGTGGTCACTGTGGCATTTGGAGGAGGGAGAATAGTCGTCCTTGAGAAACATCTGTGGAGTGAAGCCACCAAAGCAGAGAATCCTTGCATACTTGGGAGAGTTTGATGGGGAAACTCAAGGGGTTCCTGTGAAGAGACCATTGGACCGCTAATGTCCTTTGTAGGATCTGCATGTAAGGAAAACAGAGTAGAAAGGCGGAAAAAGAAAGCAGAAAAAATAATATTAGACAAGCACTCACAACGTTGAAGAAATTCAGCAAGAAGCTTAGAGCCCGAGAACCTCACTGCTGAATGAACGCACAGCAAACGAGATCTAAGGTAGTGTGAGGGAGTGGGACATAATGGGTAGAAGTGGGACATAATGGGTAGAAGAGAGGAGCTCAACAATGGGATCTCAAGCTTGGACAGCAGCCAGTCGGTTCTGTGGGTCGACCAGAGACTCACAGGTTAATGAAAATGAAGAGGACATATCCGATGTTAGATCACCAGGAAATGAACAGTTTGGTGTAGCACTGACCACTGTAAGGAAAGTGCCCACTGTAGAAGTCTTATGCAAAATCTTGCCTGGGGAACTAATGTGATAGATGCAGACACTGACCCCAGTAAACAGTATTAGCCTTGCAGGGGATTCACAAGAGATAGGACCTTGAAAGCCATTTGATAGGGAGAGACGACTCTTGACTCTGGAAGTCTGGCAATCTGTAAAGTTAAATCCAGGTGGTACCTTACGAATGTTATACTCTTGTGTTCGTGACAGCTGGCTTTTGCTTAGATTGACTGTTACTGCCAAGACAGGGACCAACTAGAGCAAGAAGTCTCTCTTCTGAATGAGTAGATTCCTGGTGGACATGGTAAGGAGTCAGTTATCTAAATAGCAGAAAACCTGGAACCTTTATAGCATTAGACGGGGTACGTCTACTGCCACGCATATGGTAAACTCTTGGGGTTGTGATGAGAACAAAGCTTAAAGCACCCCGAATTAAAAATGACAGTCATAAACAAAAATATCTCCTGGACTGCCTGTCTATTTCTATGTGATAGTAAGTATGCTGGAGATCTATTGAGCACATCCAATTGTCTTTCTTCACCACAGAAGAATGGACTGTACTGTAACTATCCAGAACTTTGTATCATGAACTGACTGAGATGGCTTAGGTCCAGAATGGGCCCGAGGTCCCCTGTCTTTTTCAGAACGATAAAGAACCTTGAATAGACTCTGGTTCATTGTAGATCTAATAGGATTGTTTTTCTAGCAGCTTTGCAACTTATTCTCTCTAACTGGGTGGTACATGGGACATTGGGGATCTTTATGTCTTTATGGGAAGGGAAGGTGATAATATAAGCTCCAACTGGGGGGGGGGGCACAGAGGAGTGGCTTATTGCTATAATATTGTTGATTACTTTTGCTACATGTCATGACATAAAAGCATGTTTGTGTTCTTCAGTGGTTTCTCTGTTCTGATCCCACAAAACAATGTACTGAGTATGCTTTTATCATTTTGTTCAGTCAATTGTACAATGCCTCGGTGTCTGGTGTGAGCACTGTTTACTGTATGGTCATGGAATCATGATTGTTATTATTTTTGGCAAAGCTACCAGTTTGTAAACATTAGACCTGCTGCAATAGTGTTTTCTATTCAAGGGCAGTGAACAGCTTTTGAACAGAAGACTTTTCAGCACAGAAAGATACTCACTCAGTAGCCCTCAAAGTGCCGAAAAAAAACATAAGTATTAGAGCTATATGCTACACCAAAATTGTTTGACATTCTACAACTGGATTTAAAATGGGGCAAACACTGCAATTTTTGCCTCTTTTTCAAAGCATCTTTCTGAGTTAATGCTCGTGGAGCTGCTTCCAGGCATACTCCAGACAGACTCAAAGTCTTTCCAGCAGTTTTGGTTTATTTTGCTGAATAGAGCAGTTTTCCAGTGTATGCGAGGACAGGTAAGCTGATAAGAAGTCTCAGTGTAGTGGCATGGAGAACATTTTTTTTTCAGCCAAGCTTTTTCCTGCCAAGAACACTTGACTTACAATGGGCACATTTCTGACTAAGAAAATTTCACTGTATAAAGATACTTGCCATAAAAGCAGATCTTTAAGAAGATGTCAATGTGAAAGTAAGTGATAATATCAGATATTAAAGACAGCACCTTCTTCCTTGTAAGGTACTAATGCAGGTGTTATGCTAGAGATGCACTGACACAGGACTGATGATCCCTTATATTGTCTACTTTGCCAAACAATTCCATGTTTTTTTTTTTTTTTTTTTTACCAAAGTTCCCTGCCATACAGGACAATGGGTGCAGCAGCAAATAGCCTTAAACACCATCATACATCTTCTGATGATAGTAAATTAGTACTAAAATTTCCAAATAAAAAAATAAATTATGCCCACACAAAGAACTGAAAATGTAACATATATTAAAAGTTATGGGCTTATAACATGTGATCGTTGTGAAAAAAAATCCATATCCCATAATGCACTGTGATGCCAAGACCCTACCAACCTTCACTGTGATGCAGGAAAAGCATCTACAGATTAGAACAAGTAAGAAAACCGAAGAAACCTGCGACATGCTGCACCACCGGCAGGAGAGGGTTAGTTGGCATGTTATGGAGGAGAAAATTTACTCTTTCACATGTAGTGTTAAGTACATAACTTTTAAATAAGAGGTGGTCCACCCTCAGTATCTTACAGATCTATTACTATAATTAAAGTACATAACTTTCATATCTGATAAGAACACCATCTTCTGTAACAGCAGGACAGAGTCCCAAACAAATCTTCCTGGGCAAAATGCACTATGGAAACTCTTCCCACATAAATCTGGCCCGAAAGATCCAGGCATCACAGATTCATCCACAGATTGTGAAATCTCGAAATTAAAAAAGAGAGAGACATAAAAAAAAGAAGTTATGTCGTACCATAACGTTCCATCTGCGTTGTAGATCTTTGTTCATTCATTACTATTAGGACTTTGGTTCCATCCTCTGAACCGATATGGCCGTTTCTAAGCTCGTGCCACCCAAAAACTCTCAGCTAAGACCTATCCATAATGCCCCTCTCCTAGTTACCACAGATCGAGTTTGCCCGCCCCTATAAAAGAGGTAGTAATAGAAAAACAGTACAAGGCTCTGTCTGAGCAAATACCCTAACCAGGAGTTCCTAAAGTCCACCAGGAGTCCAAGCAGGGTCCACCAGGAGTCCAAGGAGGGCGGGAAGTAATGAATGAACAAAGATCTACAACACAGATGGAACGTTATGATAAGACATAACTTCTTTTGTAAATCTTTGTTCATTCCTTACTATTACGACAGAGTCCCAGCTACCCGAGTCCTGGGCAGGGTTGCAAGACGTCCCTATTTGAGCGGGATTTCCCGGGATCAGCAACCCGATCCAGAGTCCAGCACTGCCGGTTTAAATCCCAGCAAAAGAGCCCTCTGCTTTTTTTTTTGATTGGCCCATATACAGGTATACAGGCCAATCAAAAATCTTGTGTTTAATGCGGAACATCAGGCAGTTCCGCATTAAACACAGCTCCGTTTTTCGAGTTTTTTTTATTGGCTCTTATATCGGCATATGGGCCAATCATAAATCGCTAAACACAGAGCTGCTTGATGTTCTGTATTAAACAGAAGTAGCTCCGTGTTTAAAGACTTTTTTTTTTAGTCCTCACTAAGGATGAAAGACCTTTTTTTTGGTCCTCACTTTGTCCCTACCCAGCCAGTTAGAAATATTATCAATAGAGGCTCTGGAATGGAATGCTACAGAAGTAGACATAGATCTGGTAGAATGAGCCTTTATTCTGGAAGGTAAGGTTAGCTTATTCTGTTGGTAGATAAAGGTAATGAAGTTTCTACGCCAGGAGGATACGGTCACTTTGGAAACAGGTTTACCCAATCTGGGTCCTACAAAGGCCACAAACAATTGATCCGTTTTCCTAAAAGATTTAGTCCTGTCCAAGTAACAAAGCTGCCGATGCACAAAGGGTGTGTAAAAGGTACTCCCCCTCTACTAGAATGCTGAGGGAAGAAAGCCAGCAGGTCAATAGATTGGTTAATGGAAAATCCAGAAACGACCTTGGGCAAGAAAGAAGGGTCAGCATTAAGGAACACCCTATCCATGTAAAAGATCAATTAAGGTCTTTCGACACTCGGCCTGCAGCTCAGATACTCTTCTTGCCGAGTAAGTGCTACTAGAAGTAGTGTCTTCCATGACAAAAACTTTAAATCACAAGAATCAAAAGGTTAGAAAGGAGGATCTGTGAGAGATTGAAGCACCAAATTCAAGTATAAATTATGAAAACTCTCTAAGGGTAAAGTACCTGCTGAGCCCAGAAAAAGTCAAAATATTAGATATGAAGGTGCAGGTACTCCACAACAATTGAAGCCAACTAGTCTCAGAATGTTTTTTCATTGGTTGACAAAGTTAAGTGCTGTGTATTTAAATACTCTAAATGAACTGTTTTTATCCAAGTCTGATGAAGCGTCCTTTGTAGACGTGAAAGCGCTTACTGTTTTAAACAAATAAATGAGTTTATTTTACTACATCTGAGACCGGTTGGCTTTGATTGTTGTGGAGTACCTGCACCTTCATATCTGATATTTTGACCAAATTCAAGTACCAGGGTTCTAAGGGAGGCATGACCGGAGGTTTAACGTGTAATACTCCTTTCAAAAATGTCTTGCTTAGGTGGTGTGACATAATTGAAGAATCAAATCCATTATGAAAATTGGCGATACCTGCTAAATGTATAGTGATTGTCGATGCTGAGGCTCCTGCATGTAAAAGAGTTGTCAGGTATTGAAGGATCTTTTGAATAGACAGAGAAAAACCTAGTCCATTTACCAGAATAAACTTTCCTGGTGGAAGGTTTGTGTGAAGCCAGAAGAATTTCACGAACAGGAGATGGAATGTTAGGCAGCCTGGCAATCACTGGAAGTGGAGGAACCAAGCTGTGAGCTTGAGACTGTGGAGACTGGGATGAATCAGTCCCTGAGGATGAGATAACAGGCCTTGGGAATGATCCAGGATCCACAGACTGTGAATCAGATGAGGCCATAGAAAAGGGGACCAGACCGACGGGGCCAATAGGGGGCAATGAGGATCACTTTGCTCCTCAACCTTTGAGCTTTCTGGAGAAATTTTGGAATGAGGGGAAACGGGAAAGGCATACAGTAGACCCAGAGGCCAATTGTGCGTTAGAGCGTCTCTCAGGGGTCCCCCCTGAGGAGGGGATCATGGCAAAGTAGCTTCTGCATTTGTTGTTCAGGGGGGAAGCAAACGGATCACAGCAAGGCTTGCCCCAGCATCGGAAGATCTGATTTCTGTTACAGGATTGAGGGACCACTAGTGAAGCATCAGGATGTAAAAAGCAACAACCACAAGTTCCACCGATAGATTTAATAAAAAGCTTGAATTTTGTTCTCTGACGTCTCGGCCAAAGCCTTCAAGGAGTATATCTATATACAAGCATCAGGATGTTTCTGCTCAGATTGTCCACAATAAGGTTGGGACTCCTGGGAATGTGCGTTGCTAAAAGTAAGCGGTTGGAAGCTATCGCCCAGTGCCAAATCCTCATGGCTTCCCGACACAGGGGGTAAGACCTGGTTCTGCCTTGCTTGTTGATATACCAGACGACTGACATGTTGTTTGACTGAATTGCAATGGTCCCAGAAGATAGGGATGTATGGAACACTTGCAATGCCAAGAGAACTGCTCTCAGTTCCAGGACATTTATGTGCAAATTGGCCGCCATGGGGGACCAGGTGCCTTGGACCGCCTTTGCCTGGAAATGTCCCCCCCACCCTAACAGGGAAGGGTCCGTGGTCGCCGTGGCCATGGAAGACAGAATGGTCGACACCAAAGATTCATTTGTGACCTCATCCACCACAGCATTTCTTCCTTGCAACGGTTTGTAAGACGTATCATGTGGTCGAGTAGGTGAGTTAAAAACTAACCATTGTGCAGATAGGAGCCACTGCAGGATTCTCATGTGCAGCCTTGCAGTGGTACTAAAGTAATGGCAGCCGCCATGGAGCCCAAGAGTTGCAGTACAAGGTGTGCTGTTACATAAGTCTGTGGAAGAAGGGCTTGGATTTGTTGTATGATTTTCGAAAGCCTGTAAGGAGGGAGAGAAGCTTGACAGGATGTTGTGTCGAAGACTGCTCCAATAAATTCTAGTGTCTTTGTTGGGGACATTTGAGATTTGTCCTTGTTGATTGTAATCCCCAAGCGGAGAGCGAGACCTTGAGTGTAAGAGAGGCTGCGGACTAAGATTCCTGGTCGGAGCGGTAAGGAGCCAATCATCTAGATACGGAAACACCTGGAATCTCTGTAGTCGAAGATGAGCTACCACAACTGTCATACATTTTGGTGAACACTTGGGGGGAGGGGGGCTGTTGAGAGACAGAATGGCAGTGCCCTGAACGGACAGTGATCGACTCCCAGCCGGAAGTGGAGAAACCTCCGGGAGCAGTGATCCATCTTTATGTGGTAATACGACTATAGAGCACATCCAGTTGTCCCTCCCTAGCAAGAGGAGAATGGACTGTACCATGACCATCCAGAATTCACGAGGTTTGATAAATTTGTTCAGTAGGCAGAGATCCAGGATTGGTCTCCAGTCCCCTGTCTTTTTTGGCACTAAAAAGAACCGCAAGTAAAACCCGGATCCTGTCTGGTCTGGTGGGACTGGTTGGATGACTCTTTCTTAGCAGCTTTTCTATTTCTAAGGCTGCTAATTCCCTCTGATTGGGTGGCACATCAAGGATTCGTTTGACGGGTCCGAGAGTTAAATTGAATGGTATTTGGTAGCCTCTGGATATTATTCTCTGCACCCAAACTTCGGTACTAATAAGTTGCCAGGCTGGTAGGTGCAGGAAAAAAAACTACCTCCGACTGCTTCCAGAGGAAAGCAAATTGGGCCGCTGCTCAGGAGCGCTGGTAGGGTCTGCCGGAGATGGACTCTCCAGCACCCTGGTTACAAGGACCCCCTCTACCCGGAAAGGGGAGTCTTCCAGATGAGCTGCCCCCTCTGCCCCGGGGGAGCTGCTCACCAGGACCGTCATGAAAAGATCCTTGGGATTTCTTGAACCACACTTTCCTCCCTTCTGGTTCCTGGAGTAGGACCTCTGGGGGGGGGGGGGGGGGAGTGTATGCCCACAGCAGACAAGGTCTTTCAGTCTTTTTCACTTTGTGCAAGTGTGTCTTATACTTTGTGTTTAAAAAGTGCAGATTCGTCGACAGGTGCGTTGACGAAGGAAGATTTAAAGAGGTCTGCAAAGTCACACAACTGCATCCAAGCATTACGTCGCATGACAATATCTGATGCGGCAGCTCGAGCTGCCCCTTCAGTGGTGCGAGATATCAAACGCATCGAGGAGTTAGAGATGGATTCAAGGGTAGCTAGCTGCTAGCAACAGTGTCACGCACCTCATCAGGCAGCACCCCCGCCAAAGAGGAAGACATTTCAGAAATTAGGTCTCTTTGGAGGACAGTGAAGTGTGCCAAATAGTTCAGCAACCAAAACCGAATAGCGAAGGTCGCTGAAGCATAGGTCTGCTTCCTTAGTCTGTCCAAGGTCTGAGACTCCCTGTTTGGAGAATGGACAGTGGAACTATCTTCTGCCAGTTCCCTCTTGGTGGCCACCACCACGACCATGGAATCCAATGTCCACTGCTTAGATCAGTGGGGCTGGTCTTCAGGTGTAGATAGAATTTTATCTGGCCTCCGGGGGACAGGTTCTATGTTGTCCGGGGTCTTCCAAGCATACTGCACGATGAGCTTAACAAGGTCATCTTCAGGTGGGGTCACCCAGAAAGTAGATGGCTGGGCACAGAAGGCTTGCAAGAACGCAGATTCCTCAGAAGGGTTAGAGAACTTCCAGTCTCCCCGCTGCTTGAGGATTTACAGAATGTCTGTGAATGAGACATTGTTTGGGGGGGAGACCGTGGGGACCCTTCCCCCTCATCACAATCTGCATCTCTGGTAATAAGATTCCTCCGGGGAATCAAGGTGCTTCCTCTGTTGCAACGTTTCTTCCAGGGTGGCTCCACAGTGGGATCTTCTGAAGACTCCAGAGAAAGGGTTCCCTTCAAAGGGGGGTCTTACGGCTCCCGTGCCCAGGATCCCGAAGTAGGGGGTTGGGACAGATGCAAGCTAAACGGGGGTTCTGATACGGATGTCATTGGTGCTGACTGCGAACCTGTGGAAGCAAGGACCTGGAAAGCAGGCCCACCAGAGGAGGAATGGGAGCCCAGAACAGAGAAGGACAACCTCGGAACCAGGGTCACACCCCACTCCTAAGGAGCTACGAGGGAACGGGAAGCTGTCGGAGCCATGGACATAGATGGCAACAGCAAGAAAATAGGCACCAAGGTATGGACGGTCCAAGCACTGCTCCGAGAAAGCATCGGCTCCACTGGAGCCAATGCAGCAAGGGGCGTCGGTGCCGACAGGGAAAAACCTGCTGTCGGAGCAGAGACAGTAAGCACCAGGATGGACATCGGTACTGAGATCTCTGGGATCTTGGTAGAGGCCGGAGGAGGATAAACAGGGGAATATGTATTAAAATATTCAGAGCCAAGAGGAATGGAAGGTCTAGCTGGAGTGGACAATCCCCCCTAGCTGCCAGAAGCTGGTCCATAACCCACACTAGGTCTAATTCAGAAAAACTCCTGGTGGATCTAGAGGAGGCTGCTGAGGGAGAATCAGGTCTTTCGAGAAAGGGGCTAAATCTCTGCCCCAAAAAAGGGTCGTACGTTGGAGAGTATCTGGTTCTTGGCAGATATTCGACTTTAGGAGTCAATGGAGCCAAAGAAACTATCGACACCATGGCTGGGGATGGTGCTGAAGCAGATACAGTCATAGGAGCCAATGTCAGAACGAAGGACTGCTCCGAAGTTGGTGGTGCAGAGGTTGGAACCAAAACAGGGGTGAATATCACAGACGGCACTGAGGGAGGAGATACAAAGCCTGGTGCTGAAGAAGTCTGCACCAGAGAAGCACGGAGCCGACTCAGTTCGGTAACTGACATATGTAGGAACAGAGGGACTCCATTTTTTTCCTTATGTTTTTTGGTCTTTGGAGGGGGGGGTGAGACATCCGACCCATATAGAGCCTCCGAAAAAGGTGTTTTAATTAAACCTTTTAAAATAAGCTTGTTTTTACATTCTGCTAGTGTACGATTACTAAAACTGGCACAAATGTCACAATCAGCTTTAATATGGTCCACGACCAAACAGTAGACGCAACGAGTGTGTCCGGAGTTGGGCAACTTACGCCCACACTTGTGATGCTGTTTAAACCCCAACTTAGCTTTGTCTGACATACAAGGCTATCCTAACAGAAAAGACAAAAGGGAGAGAAAAAAGAAAAAAAAGAAATGAATACCAACGATGGTATTTAAAAATACCTCAAGGGGTAAGGAAGGCCCTAACAAGGCAGAAGAGAGGGACAGTACCAACGATGGTAGAAAAATTAAATACCAAAGGTAAAGGTAGGAAATATAAGTAGGTTAGACGATAGTGAGAAAAGGCTAAATTTACTAAAGAAATTTTGAGAAGAAATTGTATCCAAAAACACAATTTTCCACTTAGCTTTGAGAGAGAAGGCTAGGCACGTCCGACAAGGAATGCGGCAAGCGAGCTCTGGAATAACTAGGAGAGGGGCCTGGAAACATCTGTATCAGTTCCAAAGACGGAACCAAAGTCCTAATAGTAAGGAATAAACAAAGATTTACAACATCGGATCATATTTTTGCTGGGGAGCAAGCTCCCCCCCCCTGCACCCCTTACACCCTTTGCACCTTCCATTTACTAACTCTGAGATCGCACTACAGTGAAGAGTATGTTAATGTTCCCGTTCCACACTGTATAGAGATTTCCACTATCGTTCTCTTTACCGTACAGTGATCTTGGAGTTAGTATATAAGTTGCAGGGGGGGGCTTGCCCCCTACATGTTTTTTGATGTCTTCTTTCAATTTCAAGGTTCCAAACTCGGGGTTCTGGGTTTGATATGTAGACTTTCGATATTAGACAGCTCTCTGTCCGTCTCTGTGACAGTAAAATCACACCAACAACTCTTGCAGTACTTTAGTGCTTTTGTCTTATTTTATTATCAAGACTTCTTTAGAAAGACATGTTTCATAACTGAGCAACAATTTTCACTTCCTTTAAATACATTACTATTGGAAGGGAACTGTTGTTAATTTAAATGGCCTGCTAGAACTAAAGTGTGAACAGGCAGGGTGCTGTGTGCATTTTCATTAACATTACAATCGCAGTTACACAAGGTAAATTGGTCAGACAGTAATAGCCTTGTGGTGCTGTGTGCATGCTGAAATTAGACATACAACAAAGCGGAACATGATGAGGAAAGCTCAGAGGAGAACGACAGACCCATTACCATGAACAGCCTGTAGACTCCTGCACTCTCCAACACACTGAGCCTCTTTGCAAGTACCTGCAAAAGGGACATCAGGAAACTCCTTTCTGATAAGCCCTCAGCAAAGTGGCACAACATGAACAGGGAAGAAAGACAGGCTTGGAAGGAACCGAGTCAGGACAAATCCCTACGAATCATGAAGGCTGACAAGGGATCCAGGATAGTAGTGATGGAGCAGGAGAGATATGCATCCCTCAAAGATAACCAGTCCTACAAAAAGGTCAACATCAACCAGGTACAACACAACTAAACAAATTGACAACCTACTATTGGAACTGTACCTCAGGGACGAGATCTCTCAAGACGAAAAAAAGACTTCATGCAGGTCATGACACCCAGCCTTGGAAATTTTTTTGGAATCCCCAAGGTTCACAAAAACCTTGAAAATCCACCTTTCCGCCACATGGTATCGAAAAGAAGGACAAAAACAGAAAAAAGATTTTGCAATACGTGGACCACATCCTCAACCCCATTGTACAGAACAGCAAATACTACACCAAGGACTCCTGGGCTTTTCTAAATGACATCTACAAACTAAAGCTGGATGGAGGGGAATATTTACTGGTCATCCTAGATGTAGAAGCACTCTACACAAACATCCCCCATGCCAAA